>NW_009626794.1:5552-12313 GCF_000690535.1 Cariama cristata
TTAACCAGTGGAGTTTGGCTGCCTTGACTCTCTGTAGAGGACTTCCAATATAAATAGCTGCAGTACAGACTTATATGTCAATGTCATATAACTTGGTCCTTGTTCCTCAATATTTATCCACAGTACCCATTTCATTGTTCGGTATATGATTAAAAATGGCCAACAACCATGCTAAAAGGTGCCTGATGTGTTCTGATGTGTATATTGCTGACTTGAATACACACCATCAAAATCATCTCATGGGCCACCAAAAGTAATTTTGCTGTCATCTATGTACTACTCTAATATTTATGATCTTCGATTAGAAACCAAAATGACAAGCAGGTCAAAGGAGGTGATTCTCCCCCTCTACTCCACTCTCATGAGACCCCACCTGGGGTACTGTGTTCAGCTCTGGGGCCCCCAACACAGGAGGGACATGGGACCTGTTGGAGTGAGTCCAGAGGAGGGCCGCGAAGGTGATCTGAGGGCTGGAGCTGAGAGATTTGGGTTTGTTCAGCCTGGAGAAGAGCAGGCTCCAGGGAGACCTTAGAGCAACCTTCCAGTACCTAAAATGGCCTACAAGAAAGCTGGGAAGGGACTTTTTACAAGGGCATGAAGTTCTAGGGCAAGGGGCAATGGCTTCAAACTGGAAGAGGGAAGATTTAGATTAGATATTAGGAATAAATTCTTCCCTGTGAGGGTGGTGAGGCACTGCAACAGGTTGCCCACAGAAGCTGTAGATGCCCCATCCCTGGAAGTGTTCAAGGCCAGGCTGGATGGGGCTTTGCGCAACCTGCTCTAGTGGAAGGTGTCCCTGCCCATGGCAGGGGGATTGGAACCAGATGGTCTTTAAGGTCCCTTCCAACCAAATCATTCTATGATTCAATGATGACTTTATTATGGCCCTTTTATTGGAATATAAATACTGAGAATGTCTATCTCCAGCCATTAATCTTTCTATTTAGTACATTGTAAAATATAACATAGTGGTAAATATATTATAAATGTTCTTTTCTTTCACTGAGATCTTCCTGACTGTCAAACTTAACACTATGATTTCAAGTTTTGTCAGCGTTGCATACCCTGCTCCTGAACAAATACTTCTTTGAAAAATTTTGGCTATATGACACCCAACAAAACCAAACCATCAGTTAGCATCATGCTAAAGCATACTGATTGCAAACTTAATTTCCTTATTCAGCATTGACAGTTAAAGGGAGAAAAAAAAAATCTTATGCTGCATGCTGTATCATAGCAATAGCACAAGTGACTTCCATTCTGAAAAGTCAGTAAGACATTTTGATAGAGGAGTTAAAACTTTCTTAAATAATGAATAGCATGCCCATGATCTGAACTGTTTGCATTGTTTATGTATTAGAACTATGTATTGTACAGTTGTATTCATGTCTAGTTGAAGTAGTACATGAGAGATAATGAGATGTATTGATATGCCAAATAACGACATTTGGATGACCTAGTGTTCCCAAAACTGTTTCCTCAGTTATCATCAGTGCTGTGATTTTGAGTGCTGGCCGTCACTGCTGTCATTGCCACTGTAAACACTCTTGCAATATAACTATGACTTAAATGTTGAGTGTCAGTTTGGCCCTTTGTACTTCACCTGTGGGCAAATCAAAAGCAGAGACACCAGATTTTTTGTCTTTGCTTACATTACTAAAGAAATAAAGAATCAACTGCCTACACAGCTAGGGTGTGACAAATGATGACAGAATAATAAAAACAGTATCTCCTTTCCCTCTGTCTCATTGATGAAGAAAAGACCCTTTCAAAAGGCTTGCAACAGGGACATGAAGTTAAGAGCAGGTGCATTTCTGACCCAAATATGAAGCTACACAGCTGTATATAGTTTACAGCAATCAATATATTATGCTGATCGGTGTTAATGTTTAACAGTTTTCCGACACTAGGTAAACATGAAACTCACCCTGAACTAGTGGTGACTGCATGGGCCTTATTGTCTCAGGTCTTGTAGGTTCAGAGAACCCTGTGCTTTATTTTCACTTTTCCTTTCACTGAAATGAAAGCTGGGTGGCTACAACTCTGCAAAATCTTGTTGATGTTGTCCATGGGGTCAATTTTGTGGCAAACACTTGTTTTCACCTTGTTTTGTCTTCACTCTTCCCCCCACCCCAAAATAGTCTCAACAAGATAACAGAAGGGCTCAGAACTTGAGCCTAAACATGCTGTGACAGGCTATTTGGATGCTTCAGACCACAAATGTAGGAAACTGTTTGTTTCGTAGCCATTACAAATAGGTGTGTTGAGCATATCTGGAAAATGATAGATGAAATTTAGAAAGTTACTTTGGGTGTCCTGTTATGCTAAACTGTAAGAAGGAATTAAATTTCTTTTCCAGGGCTTTGGAGTTTAATGGGTCATTACTATTTCCAAGAGTGAAGGTTCCAAAAGTCCTTCACATAACATGAGATATAACATTAGGTTATCTGGAGAACACATTAGTGACATGCTAGCATTTTGCATTTTATCCACGTGTACATTAAGTTCCAACAGCAGAGTCACCACTGTCCTGCAGGCCATGCTGGCTGAATGAATCTGATTGATTATTCTGGTTATATTGGACAAAGTATACTTTCATGACATTTAACGTAGGTGAAATTATGGTGTATGCCATTGAATAGTAAGTTTAAATATAGTTTGCTGAACCAGATTTTGGAGAAGCTTTTAAAAGCTATCATTGATCAGCAAGAATAAAATGTATTGGGAAATAGTCAATTGATACATTCTTAACACTTTCATAATGTAGTACTGGGGCATAAAGAGGTGATCAAATTTTATCCTTTCATTCTTTCATCCTGCTCCTTTAAATCCTAGTTACATGATAAATGTTCACGCTCTAGTTTGCATAAAACAAAGCTCAGTTTCAATCTTTTAGCCAATTGCAACATCTGCCCTACAAGGTTTTTCCCTTTTATATACAGGCTTCCCTGAAGATATAAATATGGTCTTCCTAATAAACACATTTAAAATGTCTCCAGAGACAGAAGCTTCCATAGAGGGATTAGCATGTGGCATTACGAGACTCGGTAAAAATGTTTGATTTACCTTAACAAGAGAAATAGAGCTCACCATGACTTCAACACGAACCTAGCACCAAAAGGAATTGCAAAGTGTAAATAAGAGCATAATGTGGCTCCTGATCTCTTCATATTAATCTGCTTTAAAACTAGAAATGCATGAGATTCTCCCTAATGTAATGAGAGGCATACTTGTAAGCAATGTTCACATGAGCCCATAGGAGTGAGTGCGAAGTCAAGCCGTTTCGTCTGACTATCAGGAGTATATCAAGGGGACATTCTGTCTTTTCAGCTGAGGTGATCCTTTATGATACTTATCATGGAAGTAAAATATGTGAAAGTAAACCGTAAAAAGTACTACATCTTTTGATTTTTAAAAATAAATGTTTCCTTGGTACTGTAGTCTGCTATAGTAGGACAGGACAAATGTTAGGAAGCTCTTCTGAAGCTCTGTTAATCTATATGATTATAAGACTCTTTACTGCTTTCTAGTTTGCAGTAATACTCATCTTTTACTTGTTTGAGTAAACACACATTACTGTTTTATCATTGACTTTAAGCAAATCCTTGGCCATGGTCAAACTTCCTGCTCCAGCCAAAGCACCATCAAAGCATCTGTAACCTGTTTGGATGGCCAGTTACAAAGTGGGAGACTGTGGTCACCTATCCACTGCAAGCTTCACTGTAGGAAGTTGATGTGTATTTTGCAAGTCTGGACAAGAATGTATTAGAATAATGAATAAGAATAAATGACATCATGGTCTATTTGCAGGGAAGTGCAGTTTAGGGGCCATAAGACCCCTAAACTGGGTACAGTTTACAGCACCCAAACTAGTGATGCAAAGTTTAAGGTTTTACCCTTACGCTTATGCTACTTCTCTATATGCACTCTATATTTTTGTATTCATTCTTCATACATTTGAAATATGTCATATTTTTAGAGAACTTGCTGATATAGTGTCTAAAGTTAGAAACGCATCTCACTGAAAAGCAAGCTTTGATATCCAGCTAGAGATACCATCACTGATGTCATGCTCAGAAGGAGTGACTGATGGTTGTGTATTCACAGATCACAAGGCTGAAGCCGCACATATGAATGTCGTTAACTATTTTTGAGGTGTGGGGCTCAGGAGGCTGCATAACCTCAGTGCTCTCCATAACCTTAGTGCTCTCTAAAATTATATTTCCATGACCCAGATCTGTTCTAAATTCAAGATGGTGATAGAGAAGGTAATACTCTCTAATTAACAGGGTTTTAAAATCACAGTCTTTATTTTCTTTTTTTCTATATAGGCATATATGTTATTTACATATGAGGCATACCTAAGTACAAAGTCAATCTTTATCACTTTATTTCTAGGTGAAGCTACTCCATGGTAGTGTTTGGCTGTATCACAGAGATGATAAAACTAATAAAATTTTAAGAGTGGCTGATGAAAGCTGAATGCAAACACTAGCTCTGATTCCACTTTGCCATTGAATCCTATTGAAAGTGAAATTTTAGAGGAGTTTTTCAGCCTAAAAAGATTTCTCAGGAAAGGGACTATTGGAAAGCATGAGAATTAAATTAATTTCATCAGATACCTAATCATTTTATATACTAACAGGGTGATCACATAGCTCAGGAGAATAGTAATGGAAAATTGGAGCATTCACTTCTACTTCATTGGTTTACACCTGGTCAGGATGGTCGTGACACATATTTCTTACAAGCTGGTGATTACTTGGTGGTCTATGTGAAATAAGTTAAAGATTTCTCTGTTCCTGTGGATCGGTTTCATCCAGGTCTTCAAATGCACTGAAAGGATTTGAACTTGGTGTCATTTTCCATAAGCACTGTAATTTATTTTTAAAGGAAACAGGTCAATGACCCCTTAGATCAAATGTACTGATACATAATAAAATGAAGTTTTTATGGTGCCTCATATCTTATTTGGGCAACCAGGCTGTTTGTTATATATCTTGATTTTAAGAACAAACTCTTCTCTTCAACATAAGGCATTAGTAGAGCTGAATGCTTTCTAGTGATGCAGGGAGACAGGCTAGGATATTGTTTGTTATACAATTGAGAACTTTTTGGTTACAGCAGCTCAAATTGCTGAAACTGATCCTGATGGTAAGGATACTTGATTATCTAAATTTTATCTTACTGTGTGTTGAGAAGAAATGTCAAAGGGTTGAAGGAAACTTGGATGGGTAAGCTATCTTAAAAATCTAACTGTGGAAGCACTTGCTGTTGAACTTACTACTGTTTAATCAAATTGGAACTAACTATATTTGAGGATGTATTTTGTAAGTACCAACAAAGGCTAGTACTTAAAAAGTAAGGCATCCATCTACTATTGCCTTTCATTTGAGGTTCGGCATCTAATTTCTAGCTCAATCAGACACAATGAATGCCTAAAAAAATATCATGACTGAGTACATGAGAACTTCTTGAACAATGTTGGTACAGAGAAGGACTCACTAGTACCCATTTTTGTTTCAGTGCTTCCCGAGAAGCAGAGTCAACTATCAGAGGTCAGTCCAAAGAAGCATAACAAAAATACTATGTTGCCCAGAGTACCAGTTTTCCTATATGCCAAGGTTTGACATGGTATTAGCACTCTCCCTACCAATAGGTCTCTCATGATGGGCTGGATAAACTTTTAAATATCGCTGAAAGTGTTACCAGCTTTTTCTTTTTTTAGCCAATGCAATGTTTCTGTCTTCTTGTGCAAAAAAATTGTTCAGGAAAAGCTACAATTCCTCCCATGTGCTAACACTAGTATAATGAAGTAACATACGGTAAACTCAGGTTCTGAATACTTTTACATGAGTTTGTCACGGATAGGAACCATCAATTGAAAGGAGAGAATGAATTAAAATATTCCTTGTCAGAGACATGAAAAGATTATCTGTTCACAATGAATTATGAGTATGATGTGGGATTTCCACTTAGCTGTGAGAATCCAATTGAGCACACAAAATCTGTCTTGATCATCTTGCTCAAAGCATTATCTTCCAAGCTCATCAAAATGAAGCACATTTGTCTGTTTTTTAACATGATTCACGCAAACATACATTTTATGTAAGAAATATACGTAATTCTAATTATAATAGCGATCTGAATAATGTGATTGTAATAACTCTAATGAAAACAACCTTTTTGGAAATCGGGTCTGAGAGGATATCTTTTGTTGGTCCTATCTATTTGTCAATGATAAAAAAAGAAACATTTCTCTTTCTGGCTTCACGCCAGTAAAAGCTGACACAAATATTAGCTATTGTGGATCCAGGAATGCTGTACTGATAATGCCTCTCCACTCAGTAAAGAACAAAACAAGCTTGTGGACAAAACCTAATTTGCAGACACTGGATTAGAAAAAAAAAAAGGATTAAAATCCGCATCATGCTGTTTTCTACAGTCCATCTCCCTTTTCCAAGGGTATTTAATCTTCTTCAATTTTTTAAATTCAGTACCACCAAGTAAATTACTATTTACCTTACTAATGTACATGTAAGATATACACAGTTAAGCAAATTCCATTGCTTGGTATATTATAAAGGCTTGTAAGGTCAGACAAGAAGCTCTCACACAGTTTGGCCAGTTACAAGCCTGCAGAGCCGTACGCATTTATCATCTCAGAACTGAAACACGTCCTCCGCCATACAGCAGAGCTGGCTATGTCAGTACAAATCTTGAAGCATGTTGTCTGAGCGGGGACGAAGCCTGCAATGAGC
>NW_009626795.1:0-3419 GCF_000690535.1 Cariama cristata
CAAATGCTTCTATGATTCTATGATTCTATTAATTTGATTTCCCTTTGCACTTCAGTGATTGTTTATTCTTCCCTTCTGAAGGAGTACAATTATAAAACAATTATCTGCTCTCTCAGTATTTCCCTGTCAACTACAAGTAGGATGTTACTCTGTTAGTGTACTGTTAGACCTTTTCTCTTCGTTCAAGTACAACTGTTAAAATGGGAAAACAGTGTACAATTTGTTTTCTGATGATGGATATAATGTACTAACATAAACGTAATATCATCTCTACATGTATGTGTGTATATGCATACCTAAATATATACAGATGACATATGACAGTGATGTATGCACAAGAAACACTTGGCTTTTGATACATGCCTGAAGCTCTTATGCAATCAAAACCTCATCTTCTCCCTTAACCACACTCTCCTCAACTGTATTTCACTACCAAATGCATAGTTTCTGTGTATAAATGCAGCACCAATGGTTGCTATGCTCAACACACAATTCTTTTCCACTTGCTCCATTTCTTCTTCACTTTCATAAAGCTCTTAAGAATGTACAGAGCTCCTTTGGAGGATGTATATAACTCCAGGTATCCTAGGGAAATCCTTGTCTCCCATAAGTCAGTAGGAGTCAGGCATTGCCTTCAGTGGATCCAGCATTTCACTTAATTTTCCCTGTTCTCTTGTGGCTGAACTAAAACAGATGGCAGTTAGCATGACCCAGTCATAGGAGGAGAAAGGATTTGGGAGGCATGAGTCCAACAGACAGCTAAAAGGGAGAGACAATTGTGTGGTAAAGATAGCAGAAACATAAGAGCTGTGGTTCATATGGATTTTAGTTCATTTCAAGTATTATCTTCCGTTTTATCAGATGTCGCACATTTTGGTTTTATGCCTGAACTAGCAAAAGGATCCAGTAACATTTCCGCATCTATCTTGTGCATCAAAATAAATGTAAGTTCAAGTTTTATTTGTGTGTCTGTACTCCTGGCACTGAGAACATGCACATCGCTTTGTTATCAACAAACAGGAACATTATACCAGTCTGTATTACATGTTCTCCCATTTATTTTATCTGTAGCAGTAAAATTGGCCATGCTGGTGAACATGCTCTTTTCTGAAAAGCAAGCTAGAGACAAATTAGTAGATTTTGCATCTTTTGCAGTTTACATAGGATTCACATGGAGACTGGATCTTATCTAACCAAGTGAAGACTACTGTCATGTGGGTATTTACTACTCTTGTGTCTTCATCTGATGACCTAAGAGAAAATACACTGATACTGTTTTGTATGTGCTGTGGACTTAAATGCTATTTAGCAGGAAACTGAGAGGAAAGGACATCACTGTCTGTTAGATTTTTGTACACAACAGAAACTACAGCCCAAATCACCAAGCACTGAAAACCAGCACAGAGAACATGCACAAACCCATTACAAAGTTTCCTTGCTATTCCTATTACTATTATTACTTACTTTACACCAACTCTGGAACAGGTACAAAAACTGCCCTGCTAAGCAACTTGCAACATCACCTAGACCTGGCTAAGTAAGGATTCAGAAAAAATACCATGCAGCTTAATGCATAAAATGAACACCCAAAATGTCTGAACATTTTGTTTTTCTCCAACACATAGCCTATTTCATTTTAATCCAGTAGGTTTTTGGGGGCCTTTTAAAATCTTTTACCCTAATCACTTCAGCTTTCAGACTTTTCCATTACTGCACTTGGTATGACAAAGGTTCCCACATACACTATTTTGAAACACTGCATTAGTTGTAAAAGTGCCTTGTAACTAATATTAACCATTTTAGGACACAGTTAAAGGGTTTTTTTGTGTGTTTTTCAGCTTTGGCTACTTCAGTTCTTCTACACCAGATGTCATAGAAACAATTATCCTCAACAGGACTGAAGCCACCTTCCCCAGTGATACTTCAGGAATGGCCCAGGCGTCAGCACTACTAACGACTGCTAAGAGATGCTATCACAGAGATTCCTCTTTGGTATCACTAGTAGTTAAGCTGTCATGCTTTACTTTTTGAAGATTATTAATATGGTCGGTATTTGTGATCACACTGAAAAGCCTACATGTAAATATATATAGACCTATACCTGCATATATCATTTACCAATTGGAGCACAGCAATAATGATGATTCATACAGAGGACACCTCTGTATAAAAAGCCAAGAGAAAGAATCAGAGAAGACTTCTCTTATCTGTTTCTCCTCTGGTACTGCACATGCAGACAAACCCTAAGTCCCCTGCTTTGCTCACTGAATGAACCAGCTGGGCACCCTCAATGGAAAAATTCTCCAGTGTTGCTAGAGCAGTAAACCTACATAATGGAAACTGCTCTCTGGAAGAGTCTCTCTGTTCCACTGAATTTTAAAAGACACCTGGGAAGACTTACATTCTAGTCTTCGCACCTAAATACCCTTACAGAGGATTTTCTAGGTTATTTTACTGCAGTGGTGGGGCTCATTGCTCTCTGCTCTCCAAGGGCCAGCAAAATCTTTGTTCCCTGCCATTAAAACTTGAAAGAGGGCTGCACCAACCTGCAAGGGCATTTCTTTCTGGTTCTGGGGGATGGAGAGGGTAGGAAATAACAGATGTAGCTCCTCTGCTCCCATGACAGACTCTTTTGACACCTAGACCCTGTGCAACAAAGATGTAAGTGATGAGTCAGCCTGGGTACTCACACAGTGATGCCCTGGTGCTGCACTGCCCCATGTTTGCACTGCGTGAAAAGGTGAAACAGGCTTGTAAGGGTCATCCATCTCCACACAAACCCATGGGGCAGCCTTGCCCAGATTTTGTATTTTAGGATAGTTCCTCACTAACAAGTAGTCAACCAATGAAAAGGACGAATATAATAATTAACATACTGGAACCCTAACAGGTCACCAGAAAGGATTAATCCACACACGATGTGCTAATTTCCATTAAAAAAGCCTAAATATGGATACAAAGAAATACATAAGCAAACAAAAACAAAATTGGGATAATTTATTTTAGATTAACAGCTTATCAGTTTGCCAATTTCCTATTTATTTTACTATAGTATGACTAACCTTGTATTACATAACTCCTGTCACCTACCTTTAAAAAGCCTACATTTCTTCAAATCTCGCTGAATGTGTTAACTTATTAGTACCTTGAAACACATAGCTGTCACCTGATGTAGAAAACCCACTATTTCTTTATAACATTTCCCATTTGTTATATCTGAATTTTATTGTAAGAGCCTGTATTCTTATCAAACCAGTCAATCACTCAGACCCAGTTCACTCCCATTTGTCCCTTCTCTCACTGTTGGCATGGTTTTACCAGGGAAGTTTTCACAGAATCACAGAATGGCTGGGGTTGGAAGGGACTGCCTGAGATCACCTATTCAAACCGCCCTGCTCAAGCAGGGTCACCTACAGCAG
>NW_009626796.1:0-21127 GCF_000690535.1 Cariama cristata
GTCCTGTTTTAGACAAACCAGGACACAGAAATATAAAGAGGTTCAAAAAGCAATCAGGAAAAGCCACGGAGGGAAGATCCTTAAAAGGGCCACTGAAGATAGAGAGGCAACAACGTTCAGAATGGCAGTCTCTGAGCCCAACTGCTAGCCAGTAAGTTTTATACCAGAGGATGTTCTAGGAGAATGTGCTTGTTCTGGTCTAAGCACATGCCAGAGACAGGACATGAGAGTGGATGAACTTTTCTTGTGATCTTACATGTTTTTTTCCATACTCACAATTTTCTTTCTTTCCAGACCTAGGGATACATTAATGTATTATATTTTCTCTCAGTTCTCAGTCTTCCACTTTTGGTTTACAGTGTTTCTCCTAGAAAATGGAAAAATCTGCTGTGGTTGGAGATTCTTCTAAAACAAATAAACAAACAAACAAACTGCCAGTGCACCACAAAGTACTGCTTCTTTCAGACTGGGAAGGCTGTAAAAGCCATGCGCTGCTGCATACGGGAGCCAGAGCAACTCACACTTGCAACTACACTGAAGAGGTTTACCAGAGTCCTAGACACCAGAAACTGAGAGAGGACACCTCATGGAAAAGCAGGAGAGTGCAAGTGCTCATTTTCCACTCTTTTACAGCTTGTAAAATACCTTACATTTGACACAAGCAAGAATAAGAGCATCAGAACTACATCAGAAGGGCTGACACCTGTTTTGCACACTCTGCGTTACTCAAGTGGTGCAAGCCACAGGAGGGAGAGACTTGGGGCAGCACGTGTGGCTGCAGCACGTCTGAACTTCCCAAGGGGGACCTAACGTAGTTCTCTCTGCCTGCAAGTTAGGCAGTGCAGGCTTTGTCACACGCAGTGGCCCGGGAGAAGTACTGAGGCCACTGGGCTGTGCTGCTGTCACTTTGTTGATGATGGTACCAGGTTATTACTTCTCTGGGTATGCTGCCTGGTCCATTTTCACAGCTCAGTTTGACAGTACAATGTGTACCCATAAAGCCAGGAGGAAGGACAAGGGGAGGAGAGACAGTTTTCAGCCAGGTCTGAAACCCACTGAACAAAACAGAAAGCCTCTTCTGGCTAAGAACATTTTGTTTTCAAAAACAGCATTCTTCAATGATTTTGCTGGCCGATCCATGTGGGACTATTTTGTGGATTTGGGATAATTTGTGGCATAATTTTTATGGCATGATTTTCTGAAAAATATATGTATGCTGCGGTCAGTAGCGGTTACTGGCTTCAAATTCTGGAACAGCATAGTTCTGCTTCTGGCGAGGCTGGGAAAGGCCATGGGTGGGAAGCGCATGACACTGAAAAGAGAAAGTGGCCTTAAGAAGACCGACAGCAGTCTTGACACTAACAGTTCTCCTGAGTATGTGGACTCCTCACCATCTCGTGCTGTGCAATGCAAAACACTCTCTACCTTCATGCTTCTCCAGGGCCTAATCCCTATCAGGTACAAATCAACCTCCCGGCGCTGCAGTCACCAGTCTCTGCCAGTTGACACCAGCTGAGGCTTTGGCTGTAGATCCTTATTTTCCTGAAGGCACAGCAACACTCCCAAAATGTGTCAGAAGCCTTAAGCCCTGCTACTTTCCCTCTCCCATTCCTCCAGCAGCAAAACTAGGTGTCAGCAGGCTGTTAGGAAAACGCGTGTCAATTTTTAAAAGTGTGACTGTAAAAGGGAAGGGAAAACTCCCCCATATCTCTTCCCTTGCTCATTCTCGCACGGAGGCACCTCGCTACCCCATGGATGGAGAAGGGAGAAACCTTGCCAGATACAAGCCACAGCCCCAGTGGGATGTTTCCATCTGCACAGTGAAGCGGAACAGTCCCATCACTGTCAGGCCAGAGCCAGTGCATGATATTTTACGCAACAATTTTTGTGGTGGGATCAAAGGGCCTGGTATCTGGGACATCTGCCGGAAGCAAGACACCCTTTGTGGCAGTCTATACAACTCAGCTAGCCTCATGCTGCCGGTTGCTGAAGCCACGGCCTGGGACTGCTTTTTGGGGTTTGTTAAGGGCAGAAAAAAAAAAAACAACCCAGCTTACTTCAAACTGATACCAATCATGTGCAGCATTACCATGTTAGGTACACTTTGTGCAAAAACCGAGAACCTACGACATCCCCCCGCCTGCCTCCCCGCTTCCTCAAATCCTATTTTTGAGTGAAGAGCGAGAGTGAACGCATGGTTGTGGCAGGACCTCACCACCTGCCACCTCTAATTACAGGGGAGTCTTGGTCTGTATTAGCAGAAAAACACCCCCATCACGCACACACATTCACACTCACTCTCTGTGAATACAACCGTTGAACCACTAATATCAGGCACTGGTTCCCTCATGGCAACAAGATATAAATATAGGCTTGATGACCCCAAAGTCTCTCTTTTTTTTTTTTTTTTTCCTTTCACTTTAACTCTTGTATTATTTCCATAGCTGATTCTTAAGGTCAGTTTTGTGATATGAAATCCAATACTTAAGGCCATCTGCTTAAGGTACCCATACTGTTAAACCAGTATCCATCAGCATCAACGGGTGCTCCAGGCACAAAGGGTGGGCAGTAGTAGAAGGTTTTTTAGACTGACCCACTCAGCCTTTGCTGAGAGAAGGAAAACCTTGTAATGATCCAATCGTTCTTCTGCTTGCAGCAAAGACACTTGTTACTTGTGCCTGCAGTGAGATAAAACACAGATGTTCTGTATTCAGAAATAAAACTGCTTAAGGCTATGAGAAGGTAGCGTGGGGTCAAGATTTATAAGTCCTCCTGAAGCTTTCTTGCTTTATCTGTGGCAAATACTCAAAGTTAGGGGACTACCTGCGTGACAGCCGCAGCACTCAGCCCTGGCCTGTAGGCTTACTTACCCATGGGTATATTCCCATGTATGTATGCATGTATGCATCAAAGAGAGAATAACCCTCAAATTCTACTCTGGAGGTTTTGCAAAATTCTTCAGGAAAAGGCATCTTAATGTCTCCATGCAAAACAATTTTTTTTGGAGAATGGATCTTAACTTTTTACCATCATAGGGGAACACTGTGGTCCCTTTGGCTTCATGACTCAAGAGAAGCTTGGCTTCAAGCTTGAAGATTGAAGACCAGAGTGAAATGTGTGGTTTACCTACCGTGAAAAGAAGCATTCTTCTGTCTTTTCCCTCGCTCATCTGCTGAGTGAGGATTTGCATAGTCTGCAAATCAGCCAGGCTGAGGGATGAAGGCCACCCAGATGATCCTATGGTTAATACCCTCCCCATGATCCAACCCGTATACTTTGTGGGTGAGGAGATGGCTCACTGGCCTCTGAGTGGCCTCTAAGGACCTCAACCTCAAGTGTACCATGTCTTTCTTTGGCAAGACAGTAATGTAAGATTGGTTTGTTTGCTGAACTCCAAATCCAAATCTGCATTCTTTGTTCCAAACTCCGTTTTGCTGAAGTGTGGTTTAACATGGTCATATGCTATTTCAGATATGTTACAACCAAAATGTAGTTGGAAAATCAGAGAAAATGAAAACCAGCTCATTACACTCAGATACTCAACAATTATATGCAAGTCCTCCATAATACACATTGAAGAAAATAGAAGAGAGCAAGGAGAAACCTCAAGGAAATGTAAATCACAGGGAAAGGAGAGGGGAGCGTGGCAGGAATCTGGAAGAGACTTGAAGAGGCCATCCACTTTTTTTCTTAGGGCAAAATCACTGTCTCTGCCATTCCCTACAAATGCTTGTCTTATCTTGGATGGAGATAAGACAAACATCAAACACTAGTAATGGGGATTCCACAGCCTCTCCAGGCAATCTGTCCCAGCGCTTCACTATCTCTGCTTTTAATGCCTTGCCTAAGTCTTTCTTTCCTTACTTTGAGTCTATTTCTTCATGTTAGATCCACCACGGACAAGAAAATGAGTAGAAATCAATTTAGAGAAGTTACACTGTGTTTTGAAGAAGAGATGGCAAATGTTTTTTTCTTTACAAGTTCATCCTAAGTTGTTCTGGCTTACAACTATGGATTCTTTTTCTTCTCTTTTTCTTTTTTTTAAAGCCAAATTCATTTCCACATGCACACTGCTGGAAAAAAGACCCGCTGCAGAAAAAACACCAGTACCAGTAAATCCCTGCAAAGATATAGAGATGGGCAGGAATACTGAAATCTTTCCTGAACCTATTTAATAGTGTCTGTGTTAGAGGTCTGAATTGGCAAGACCTGAAGACCTGCTGGGGTCTTCAGTCCTGACATGCAGAAAGGTAGGAGCAGATTTGATATTCTTACTTGTAAGAACATATGCTGAAGTTTTTAGATGTATTCTGATTTGGCCACATAGTTCGTCTCAGGCAATAAGAGTTTTACCATTGTTGCAATTTGAGAGCTTTTAATAATTGGTAAGAAACAGTCTTTCTGCGTGCAGGCTGCAGCATCATTGTATTGCATCAACAGAAGGAAACCAGCTCCTACGCAGCATGCAGTTTCCAAAAGCAGTGTTTTTGAGAGTGGTATCCTGTTCCCATGGAAGGACATTAGTCAGAGTGAATGGCCACATTCAGCTTGTCCCACATTACCCACACAAACGCGCATTTGCAGAAGCCAAAGGGCAGATCCATTGAAGGGAATGAGCTGTCATAGCTGCACTGACTTCTGCTGGGTAGCAGTGATTTCCATAAATTAAAAGCCTTGTCCCCAGACATCTACATGCTTGGTTTCCTTCTGTGTTTACAGAAATACTCTCCACTAGCTACACATGAAAGGGAAAGTCAACCCTCTGTATTCAGGCTTAACCCAGCTCCTTTTGGATTTGCTCATGAACATATTACGGTCGTGAAACCAGACCTTCAGCTTAGCATGATTGTAAACACTTCAGTACTTGCTAGTAGGTATGGAACAGTCAGATTTTCAGAAACTGAATGAAAAAAACTGCTTTACAATCATGTTCTGCATTGAAAAGAATGTATTTAAGATGACATTACTGCAATTTATGTGGGACAGTTATTAGAAGTAAATATTCAGTGTGCCATAAGTTCTGCCACAGAAATGGTCTTGATAGCATAGTGGTCAGAATCTTTTCAGATTTTAATACTTACATTATATATCCAAAAAGCAGTAATAAGGCTTATAAAAAGGTTTGGCATTTGTCTTTTACTGAGATTCTACTCACAAGATTTAAGCTATGGCATAAAGATAAGACTGCAAGCTGGTCTATTCGTGGGGAAGAAAAAAATCATACCCACACGCAAGTTGATTGCAATGGTTTAAATGGAAGTAAGTCAGGTAAACTGTTTTAAGCCTCTTCTGAAAAGACAAATAGCTTTTTCTTTAGGTATCTGTAGTGAGAGAGCAAACAGAAATACTTCTGTGAGCAAGGCAATAACAAGCAGAATTTCAGTATCAGAATTTTCAAATTTTGGCGAGAAAGGGCACGGGATGCTCCAAGTAGATGTAATCTGTGTACAAACCTGAACACTTCAAATTTTGTAAATCAAAATTCTGCCTGTCACAAACATTCAGGCTGATGCTGCAAGGCTCAGAGCAGCTGGGCGCTCTGCTTGCCAAAGCCTCCTGACAGGTCTCACACCACCTAAGTCTACTAACGGCGTGAAAGTTTGATGGGGCAGGGCATAGTCTGCTACAAATTCCTGATCTATAGAAACACGGAAGCACATGTACAACTCTCCACTCATGATCAGATCATGTGCAGTACCAGGTCTGTTCTCTTATGCAACCTATCTTGAGTTTGGGTTTTGCAAGAACTGACTTTTCATCTTTTGATTTTGTAAATGCAACACATCCATCACCTGCATTGCACAATATTTTCCCTGGACTGAAAGGAGAAAAAAACAGAGACTTAATAGGCCATTTTTCAGAAGAGTATGTATCTTCTTTTCTCTTCTCCATGACTTAATGCTACTACTTTCCAAAAGAATAGGGGCACATATCCAACATCCCACAGCCCTGAGAGACTTTCCTAAGCAAACTGCTCCACTTTATTGTTCTTCAGCATCTCTGCATAGCTGGAGCAGTACGTGGCCTCAACTCTCTTACTCATCTCCCATCTCTGTGTGCGATCATAGGCATTCCTCATCAGCGTTGAAAGATACTGTCAACGCAGCTATGATTTCTCTTTCATTCCCTCCTGGCATGCTTACAATGGTGAAAAGTCTAGATGCAAGATCCATTTGGCAAAAAAGTCACAATTGCCAACACAGCCAAAAGGAACTACTTCACACAAAAAATTCCCCTGTTCTTTTAACAGAGCTCCCTTGGAAATCTGTGCTAGCAAACCCTCCCCGGTGTAGGCAAGACCTTATGTTCATTTTTCCTTCCTTTCATTACAGAGCCCCTGTATGACCATTTGAGGCAGCTAGAAGCTCATATACAACCTCACAGTTACATGGGGCGTCCCAGGCCTTCTGCCCACTGATGTGGGGCAGTGCATGCCCAGGAGGCTCTGCTACCCCACCCTGGGCTACTAGAACCCAGATGGGGCTTGGCAGCTCAGGGGAGGAAGACCCCATAAACCTCAGTGGGACTTCCCAGCATTGGCAAATCCCTGGGAAGCTCTGCCACCGTCCCAGTCACTCTTAGCAACTGGCTGTAGCAAGCCAGAGGTAATCGTGTATTTATTACATTAACATGCAAGGTTTAATAAATGTGTTGTAAGGAAGGAGATACAACAAAGTAACAGGCATGTGTTTGGCTCAAGACAGCTTCTCTGCTACATTCAGCTGGTAGTTCCAAAGCCAGCCTAACCTTTGGGACAACTATCACAGCTCTGAGCAATAACAAAGATAGAGACTTTCTTAATATTTCTCTTTTCCTTGGTGGTTTTACATGCCTGTACATATATTCCTAAGGATTTTCTATAACTCCCAGCTCCAGTAACTGATTCAACCAGGATGTCAGCTTGTATCTATCTGCCTTAATAATGAAATCCTATCTATCACCAGCTCAGTAGCTGGCAGGAAAATGGCTTTTGAAATACATCTCCAGAAAGGGCAGGTGTAGAGGGGTGTAGAAAGCCACATTAACTTTGAGTTCATGTAAGTCTGTGTGCATAACATCTCTGACAAGAACTATTTATTTATAAACCCATAGAGAGAATAAAGAATGCAGCCCATTAGTACTGTGCAGTACAGTTTAAACAAAGGACAAGCAAGTAAGCTTTGACAAATAGTATCCTTGGGAAGGTGATCTCCAGAGATAATTTGTGCTTAGTGGAGACAGGGAAGAACCAGTAAGTCTCTTTTCATGGCCACATCCTCTTTTACTCCCTGAAATCATCAGGCCTTCCTCTCAAGAAACCAGAACAGGGAACTTTCTGCCCCATGAATATTCTGTCCTGCTCTCTCTGCCCAAGTCTTAGTCATTACTCTTACTCAGCAAAGTCAGCAAAATGCACTGTTGCCATGTAACCGTAAACTTGAGTGGTCCTGTATCAAATTAGCCATAATTTGATACTGAGGTGACCAGCTATTTTCCAGGTGTAATCAGGACTCTCTTCTAAAAAGTAATAAAATAAATTAGGTTCACCAATAATGTGAGAAGTTTTCTAATTAACCTCCTCCACAGCGTGACAGATCACCTTTCTTGTCCTGTCCTGGTAACTCCTGCCCAATAAGACTTCAGCAGCATCCTGAGCTGGTACACCCAAGGAGAGACATCAAGCGCCTTATGACTAGCATTTTATGACACTTAAATAGGAGATCTCAGACTAATGGCATTGGCTGCCACAAGCTAAATGTTATGAAGACCTAGAGGAAAGCTAAATTTTGGCCCGGGGAATATTGTTTACTTCTGCTGAGCAACCAGGGAAAGGGGAGGCCTTGCTTATAATGAAGAGAAATCAGAAAAGTGGCTACCTAATTTCTAGTCATTTGTTAATTTACAAAACACGCTTGGATGCTGCTCCTTTGCCAAACTCAGAAACAAACAATGTGCAAGTCAGTTTAGCAAAAGCCAGCTAACAGTGCCCTAGCACTGGACGCAGGTGGCTTGTGCCACCACCTCTCCCTGTCCATTGGGCTCACTCCCAAGTGAATCACCACCTTTTTTTGATCCAGCCTCTGGTTTGGAAATCTTTACTTCAAGTCTCTCCAAGGAGAAGGAGGGGCCCAGAATGGGGAGCACAGGTATGTCCCCCCTGCTGTGAAGCTGTTTCAAGATGTGAAGGAACCACCAGGCTCTATCTCTTGATTTGAAAGATGGGAGAGGTTAAGAGCCTGTCAGATGCTCAAGTGTGACTGCTACACAGCTGCTCCAGGTACATTTGTCATGCCAGCTTCATCCATTCCTTGGCACCCAGGCATATGGATTCAAGTTAATATCCTCACACTTTGCATTACAGGAAAATCTGATGTTATTTTTGTCCTCACTGGTCTTTGCATTCAGCCAGCTGTGGCTCTGGGATATACAGCTCCTTCCAAGCCCTTTGCAGAAGACCTAGCCTACCTTGGGGTCTATATGGGAAGCCCTGTAACTCCTATCAGGCCCTAGACACCAGCTGTCCTTGAGTTGTGTCAGCTTGCATGTAAGCAAAATCTGGCCTCAACATCTTATCCTCACCAGACTAAATTTGCCCAAGTTTAAAGCATCTGCAGTCCCTAAGCAGGGGCAGCTCCTGGAGACTGATCTAGTAGCTGCGTAAGTCCTCATGTTAAAATGAGAATGAAGGCTGGGAGCTTTCTCCACCACAGGTATCACCCAAAATATTCCTATGCCATGAGTCATTAGTGCTGAGGTTGTAACCATAACTCTGAAATAAACTCATTTTCTAAATTATTGTGAGAGCAAGTTTCCCCACCACACACCCCTTACCTGTAAGGCCAAAGTAAGCTAGCTTTTAAGAAATATTGTTAATACTTCACTACAAACAGAGGTACAATTTTTCAAGCAAGTAATGGCAGTTTGCCCTGTGGTTGAATAAAAAAATAATGTTACTTGCCTAATGAGACTTGCCTAGCCTTGAAAGAACCAGTGCCTTACAGGTAAAGATAAAAAATTTTGTGTAAGGTGCAGCTGTTCATTCAAACTCTCATAAAGTTTAATGATATTGTGTAGGGTGTGGCTGCTAATCTAAACTGTAAATAATTTATTGGAAGTAATTTATGGGAGGGGACCTTCCAAAGGTCTTGTGTGTTTTTCTTCCCCAGTCAGTCTCACTGACTTAGACAAGAACAGCTGTGCAGAGGCCTGGGGGTTACTGGGCTCAGTAAGTTAGGCTCAGCAAGAGAAATATTCCTGAACTCAGCTAGTGATTCTCAGGGGTTTTAAGGATGGAGTTATTGGTGCATCGCAATGCATGACACCTTTTTGTGTCAGCAAGTCCTTTTGATTTTTAATTTTTTCCCCTTCCCTTTTACTTTGGAGAAAATTGCTGTAAATCCTGCCAATTTTCACAGTGCCTTGGCCAGCTGCTCCGCGCACACACGCACGCAGCGGTGACATCCTCCATCCATCCACCTGTCTGTTCGTGGCAGACAAAAGACAAGCTCTGGTCCTGCTGGCGGCACTGATAGCCCCAGGGCTGCACTGTGCGCTTGATCCGATTTATAACTCCTCCTTCCTATTATTTACAAACACCTTTTTCTCTCTCAAATCTGCCGTTTGTGGCTATACTTACCCTCCATCACCAACACAAGAAACTGCGTGCCAGTTTTAGTTCTCCTTCCTGCCGTGGTATTTGTAACTGACAGCAATTAACGCCTTTCTGGAGCATGCTTTATTCATATTCCTGTAACTGTAAATACCACCCAGCATGTGCACGGGGCAGGTCTCACCTCATCATTGCCTTTGGACCTGTTAGGGTTTGCATTTTGTGGTCAGACCAGAAACAGAAGGTGGGATTAGCTGCCAGTGCTACCATGGTTAGCCTAAACCTTCCCTGTGGTCACCATTAAAGCCCCATTCCTAAAACCGGAGGTTTTAACAGGAAAAAGAGGTACATTTCAAACAGAAGTGGGTATTTTAACTTCCTTTGCTCTCCAAAGCAATATGGCTTTAAGATCTAGCTCTTTTTCCTCCTTTTTTAACCAACAGAATTAATATATAGAAGTCAGCGCACCTGGATTATTTATCTCCAAGACCTCCTTTGCCTTTTGGGGAGACACCTCCTTTTTCCTCAGTGCCTCAGTCTCCCCATAACAGCTGTTCAATTTTCTCAAAGACTTTCATGGGAAAGCGCTCTCTGTGTGTTAAACATTATGGTAAAGCCTCTCCGGTTGTGCTCACTGGAGAGTGAGTTGAGCAGGCTCATCTCACAGACCGCGCTGTTGATCCACCTTCACCTTAGTCACCCTCTTTCAGCTGAGGTCCTAAGCCTGAGCCCATTCCCTTTCGCAGGAGGCCTCATTTCATATGCAGGCTTTATTTCATGACCAAAGTCTCAAGTATACCAAGGGAAAAAAATTATATTCTGAAAGTAAAAATATTGATTTTTACCCTCACCATTTTAAGTCTCCTGCCTGTGAATAATGCACAGATTTACTTTTTTTTCCTTTCCAAAAGGATAGCAGATGGATACGTCACCCATTTTCAACCTGGTGAAACATCCCCCTCCACGCCCCAAAAGCCCTTTTTCACCCCAATCTAAGGTCCACCAACCAGACCTACTCTGACAATTTTGGCAGGGCTGTGCCAGATCTTCTCTGAAGTATGTGCTGCCCATCCCACCTGCCTCTGAGCTCGCTTGTCTACAGGGTGAAAGTCTCTGCAGTGCCCTCCTTCCTCCCCTTCTACGTCCTCTTGCTCCATTGCTCTCCTTCCCTGCCTCCGCCTGGAAAGCGGCTGCTCAGCAGCTGTGGGCTGGGGGCTCAGCCGGGACCCCCACTGCCCAGGCTGTGCCAGCACCTCTGCGGCAGGAGTGCGGGAGGCAGCTGGGGGGGTAACCTCATTCACTCGACAAGTATGGTCACTCAGGAGCTGGGGAAAGTGGAATTAAAAAAAAAAAAAAGTCTACTGGAAGTAGCACAAGGAGGAGCCTGGCTGGAAGATTAGGTATGGAGAGGCAGGTTGGGAGCTCCAGGGAGAAACAGACGGAGCCTGCAGAGAGACAGGAGAGAAAGGACTTTTCCATTCACTGTTACGGGCATCCTCAATGCTGTTCTGTCTGTGCATGGCTTTAGTTATAAAGCTAGTATAGTGGAAGGAATAGTAATAGACTATTCCTGTTGATTTACACATAACTGCTTAAATTTTATCATTAATGTATGCAGGAGATACGTGAAAACAAGGTGAAAGTATATGTACATAATCTCATATGACAAGACTCAAACCATCAGCTTGTCCTCAAAATTTTAGTGTTTTTCTGTATGTCAACACTGCTGAGCTACATCACAGACTGAATATTTCCACTGGAAGAAAATTTAATCCTTTTAATTAGTTAGGGAGCATATCGAGAGAGCTTCAACTACAAATTCCTGGCATCTCAGCTTGTATGAGAACTTTATTCACACCCAAGCCCAGAAAAAGCAATAATAATTTGAACTGATGTTACCCTGCTATATTATAATACTTGAATATACCTCACACAGTGCTGATGTTACTGACAGAAAATAACTAGTTCAAGCCCAGTTGTTGCACTCCTTAACAGGCACCCTTCCTATGCTTTTCGGCAGTTTTAAGACTGTCACTCAGCTTACCTGAAGTACTAATGAAGCTCAGTGCAACAGACTGGATTACATTTTGCATAAAGGTTGCAAAGCATAACATGAATTGCACTCAGAGAGGGAGTACTGGTCCCGCGGTGAGGAGAGGAAGAAAATGAAGAGCTGGAGAAGGAGGGATGCTCACAACCTTCAGACAAAGAAGAGTTTGCAAGTAGAAACAAATGCTCTCCTTATGCCTGTCCAGAAAGCTGCTGGCCTTCATGCAGCATGGGATTGGTGTGAGGACTTGAAGCTACAGCCAAATCCTGAGAAGGGGTCTGGAACTGGGCGTCTGTCACAGTGCATGGATCACTGGACACCAGCAGCACCTGCCTCACTGGGCTTAGGCACTATGTACAAGAAGAAGTAGCAGGCTTCGCCCTTGTCCTCTTTCCTTCACAGATAGCCCAGTTCCTCCCAGCACTGGCATGGGGTAACTTTTTTGCCAGCATGGCTATCTCCTGAAATGCTGGTGCTCACTGGGGCAGGAAGCTCAGTGAAGAACAGCAAGAGCTAACTCCAGGACCCCACCGGGCTGAGGAGGCAACAGAAATCAGAGCACCAGCAGAGAAAAAAGGCTGGGAGGTACAGCACTCATGAAGAAAAAACAGTCTAATTACAAGGGTAGACAAGGGGTTAATTGCAAAAGCTAAACAATTAGACATCTATAATTCAATACTTAATTCATATCACTAGTGATAGTGATTAGCAATGCCTGTAAGAACTAAATATTTAGAAACAGACTTTTATTCACACAGAGAAATACCTTTCTGCATGGGCAGCCCAATTAATTACTACCAATGCAACTGGCTCGGTAGTTCAGATTTGACTCCAATGGCCAAGAACCAACAGTCGTTGCTATCTAAGCTGGATGTCAGTTGCAGGCAGTCATCCACCAAACTGTTGTAATGAGCTCAAAGTCTCTAGCAGATGTAGAAAGGAAGGAAAAAGAGGGCACTTTTTTTACACAAATGCAGAAATCTATCTTCCACTTCAGAAGGCCTGGGGGTGTTACCCTTATTCTGTGTCCCCTGCGCAGAGCCCAGCGGGGGTCCCTTGCCAGGAGGTCGTGCAGCGGAGAAGGAGCTGGATGTGAGGTTCGAGTCACTGCCTGGTTGGCCATCAGCCTAACCCTTGTTATCAATGGCCAAGTAAAACTCAGCTCCGTGAGCTGCATTTGACTTTACCGCTGTGTGCAACCAGGGGCAATACAGCAGCTACAATGCAGGAAGGCGGTCCAGGGCTGCCTCTACTCACAGCCTTCCACTGCCCTTTTTCTTGCATTTATGAGCAACAGTAGCACTGTGTAGAAATATGTCTACAGTGCACATGGCAACACTCACACACCTTAGTTTGGTTATCTATATTGCTTAAAACACACATGCGCACACATATTCACAAAATCCTTATTTTTCCCAAGTACTGTATTCAAATTAAATATTAATCTCCCTTAAAAAGCAATTAAATTTTACTGTCTAGTAATTTGCAAATCTAAACAGCAAATGTAGAAAAATAATTAGCATAGTAAGAAATCAGTTATTTCCCTGATAAGCTCATAAACCCTTTTAATTAAAATCACAATGTTTTAATTGCTAAAGGGAATATTTTGTTTATAATAGCAAACATTTCTAAGTTTTAATTTAAGTTCCAATCTAATATTGTGATAAGTGAGAAATGGCCTCCAGGGGGCAACAGAATCCACCAAACAAAATAATGTGCACCTCAACTCTACCAAAGGATTTTCTTACATGAAAATGTGTCTTCTTGGGATAGAGGAAAGGTAAGTTAGCCTATACAAACTCTGACAAGTCTCCTGTGAGCACAGATTGAAGGAAACAATTGCCATTCATTTTAAACCACACTTTATTTAAAAAGCTATTATTAATCAAGATACAAGAAAAAACTTCCAGTAACTCTATGCATGCAAACTAAAATACAATTTCTAACCAAATCTATAAAAAGATGTCATTTGCTTTTTAAGCTTTCAGATAGGCTATTTTGAAAACATCTGAAATACCTGCAAGTGCTGTATTGTGTCACTTTCTCTGCCAACAGCAACCTAATGATGTGTGAAGGATTTACAAAAGTCAGGGGCTGACAAGCCAGGTGGGTTGATAGAGGTCAGGCTGCCACCGCTCTGTGTTCCCCGGTATAGCCTGTAGCCAGGCTGAGCACAGATACATGGCCACATGGCCAACCAACCATGTAGGCACATTCAGCTCTCACACAAACACAAACACTGTCAACAGCCTCGTCCTGTTCCCTCGCTGGCCAGTCAGGATGATGGTCCGTTAGTGGGAGATACATACACAACTAGGCACAGTATGGATCCCTCCAGTAGCTGGCTCCTGGAGCAGCCTGGGGCAGATGGAGAGGGGCTCGGATTTGTCATGGCATGGCAGGGGCTCACTGTGCTCCTCTGTCAGGCTGAGGAGCCACACATAGTCACATAATTAATCACATAACCTGACAACAAGCACGTCCGAGTCGTACACAACAGATGGTAACAAGCACACATCTCAGTGCTGGGCCACCAGCATTCATCAACCAGAAGAAGTATTTTAAAGAAATCATTGAGTTTCTGCCTTGGGTACCTTTGAAACTGCCATCTCCAGGGGACATTGATCACACGGTGCTACTACCAGGCAGCTATTTACTGGTAGATGCCTGATAGAAACTTCGTAAAATATTGTCGTCTCTACTTCAAGTACTCGTCAGCACTGAAATCCACCTTTGCTACTACAGGAAAAAAGCTATTCATTATACATTATTTATTGTGCCATTATGTTTAACAACCTAGTCAAGATCATGTTGCCTAACTTTCTGGGAAAGGAATTATCCCAGAGAGCCTATAGTCCAAAACTACAAGGATGCACATAGGACTGAAGGAGAGGAAAAATAATGAATTATACAAGTGTGGTCACTATAAATTGATCCCATTTCTACATGTAAATGCATGTACTCACCCCGTGGAAGAGCAGAAGATATGAAGTTAGTAGCTGGTAAAAAGAAAAATCTAAAGACAGAATATAGTCATATCTCCAGGTGCCATTTTTTAAAAATTAAAGGAAAAGATAATTAAAGCAGAAGAAGACTGAATATAGGAGGAAATCACAGCAGTTGAGAACTTGACATTCAAGGAAACAGAAATCGTTTCTGCCTTCTGGATACTGTCGCCAAAGATCTGACTAAGGTAGATGGTAGGAGGAGGGTCAGTTTAGCGCGGGAATGCGATCAGACACTGTCACTTGTCTTTTGATTTTCCAAGATGCTTGAGTAATGTTGAGATCCAAAAGGCTCAGCTGCTTCTTGAGTGTAACGTTGCCCATTTGGTGATCTCTTGTTTCTGTTTGACTTTTTGATGGCTACGTGACAGTCAGAATATAACCTTAAATTAAACTTTGTCATGTTTAACTTGGTAGTTTTATCCTGGATTTGAGACCCATTTTGATCATAAAGAAGGGACTATATTTTTAAATACATTTTAGCTTCCATTCATCATGTTGCTTCTGTAGTTTACCGTGTCCAGGCTTGACTAAGCATTGATCAATCATCTGTTGAGCACATGACTCAGGTAGCATAAAGCACAATGAAAGCTGTGTTTCTCTGACTGCAGAAGATTTCAATAAAAGAAAACTGCTCTTTGAAGAATGCCAGCTTTTTTCACCCTACAGTCAAAGGGAAGTCCAAGCAATCTTAGAATAAAAAGAAGTCAAAATAACTGTCTCCCTACATGTGAACTAGTATTTCAGAGTCCATTCCAAACGCCTTTAACGGAAATATTTCAAAAAAAGTTGGATTAAGCATCAACTAACATGGTGTTAGCAAAGCCGCCCTCAACTAAATAAACATTGTACATAATTTTTCGTTGTTTCTCTCAGTTAAAAATGGAAATTTATTAATTGTTAGAGGAGGGAAACTCTCTGTACATAATTATTTAAAATTATTTTTACATTTTAACATAAATTTGTGTAATAAAAAACATATACTACTTGGTTTTACAAAAACCCAAAAGATTTGACAAAACCAAAGATATATGTAGGTATATTTGCATTAAGAATAACATGGAAGAATAGAGTTACGATATCAATACATTCCCAAGTTAATTAAATAAAAACAAAAGTAACCATAGTTTGTTCCAGGACCAAAAACATTTTGAGAGGTATTCCGTGGCTTTTTACTCTGCTAAATTGTGCCCAGTGATCAGCGTTTTGGTTCATTTACTTGTTCATAGGTAATGTTTCTTGTAGGAAGTTGTGATGAGTGCAAGACTTCACATTAAAACAAACAAACAAACAAACAAACTTGCTTGGGCAACAGCTAATAATGAACCAGTCTGTATCATTTCTGACCTTTTGTAGCCAGATATTAAGATATATTAAAATAGCCCTTCATACATTGGATGAGAAAACCCACATCGTTAAAAGTGTAAGAAACAAAGGAAAACCAAACCATCAGTAAAACCAAACCTGAATAGCCAGCTAAGCTAAGTCGAAACATGAAAAAATGCTGGTAGGCAACACAGAAAAGCAAACACCTGAAGCTGTGTGCATTAAGGAAGAATGTATCTGGGACAGCTACAGTTGTGAGGTTGTTCTCTTATACCTATTTAATAGCTGAAAAGTGGAAGCTGAGAACATCTTTTGCTACGGACAAGTGTTTGGGAGTGTGGGACTGCCTTGCAGGGCATGTCTGCACGTACCACATATCAGTTGTCATGACAGCATGAACCCTCCTTGCATCAAAGTAGACCATTACCGTGGGTTTTCCACCTGATGCTCACCAATGCAACATGTCCAATCAACTGTGCAACTTGAGAGATTCTCCACTGAGGCTATTAAAGTGGAAGCTGTACTGGAAGTTCAGGCCCTGTGCAAAGCTTTTTCTCCAGAGAGCCTCCCCGTTCATGTTTATTAATTATACCAGGTTGTAAAGCTCTCATTTCCTCATTATTTCCTTATTTAGTAGTCTAGTATTGTTGGCTAATAGAAGAATAGCTATCTGATTGTTTCCTTTTGGAAATGATTAGTCCAGTTTTGTGGGTGTGTCCTTTTTTTTTTTTTTCACAAAATCTGGAAGCATCTGAAATTGTTTCTTAGCAACCCTTTTCAGTTTGCTATTTCCTTCTATTCAGCTCCCCAAAGAGTGCTTCTAAAGCTGTAGTAAGGTTAGCCATTGCAGAGAAGAAGCTATTATTTTTCCTCTTGTATGAATGGTGAGATCATGCCCAGATACCACATCCTGATAGGAATATTCTCCAGTATATTAAAAACTGTCCTTGAGACAATGAAATACTTTTAAACTGAGATAATAGGTGAATTACTGGCAAGAATACTGATAACCGTATCTCTTGTGCTTGGCAAGGACACAAGAGGAAAAGGACAGCTACTTCCTTATTGTACTGTGTAGCAGGTTAATTTTACCAGAATCAAAGTTTAGACATTTATCTGAATCAACAAAGGTACTTCTCACCCTGTTCATATACCTTCTAGCACCTTGCCTTACCTACCCACACAGGGAGGGCAGGTTAGTTACCTGCCACACCACACAGTGGGGCTTAGGAAGTCCTGCAGGCTGGTAAATACTGAATCAATAGCATGCATTTCACATATTGTGAGACCAGATGACTTGAGCATCACTTCCTTTGGATGCCTTAGGTCCCACAAAATATACATCTTCCATACAAAAAGTGGAAGTCCTTCCAAATAGCTCAAGGCCAGGACATTGATTCCTGTTTCTGTACTTTCCAGTTTTACCCTTCATTATGCAAAAAACAGTTACATGCTGTTTCAAAAGTGGGGTTTTTCACAGCGTGCTCGGACAGTGGTAAACCCAACTCTTTTAAGTTAATTTATAGCAAAATAGCAAAACTGAGCAGGATAGAGAGTGTTACCATGGAAAATTTGTGCCAGCAGAAGTCTGTTCACCCATTAACTCCTGTGGAAGAGCCCTGAGACATAGAATGGGCTGCTGATTAAACACAGTCAGTCTGCTGCCCAGAGACCCTCAGTGTATGGGGCTCCCTTTTATTCCTTGGCACTCCTCTGAGATTAATGGGTGCCATGTACCACTGATCAGTGCCATGTGTCTAAAGCAGCTGCACAAAGATTATGAAGGAGATTTTCCCTGTGGTGGGTGGCAGACCTGTTACCTCTCCTCCGCAATGTGAAATGCCTATTGTACTGCTGAGACAGCAGAAGGAGAGTAGACTAGGACAAGCACCTAGCCAAAGAGAGTGTTTATTGCAAGGTTCTGCTAATGTATTTATTTGGAGATAACAGAAATATTTTAGGTCCCAAAATGTGCTGAACCTGCATGCAGAATTTTAACATTTTTGTTGGAATATATACATAAAAACATAAAAATATATTCCAGTAAAATAGATATATAAAAATATATTCCAGTAAAAAAATATATCTTTTTTCGGGGGGGGGGGGGGATATATTTAAAGCAGCTGCTTTAGACACAGTCTCCCCTGCAGTGTGGAAATCCAGGCAGTGAACTCCAGCATGGCAGGTGGCCGTTATTATTGCATGCAACATCTAATGGCTTTTGGGCATCTTTCTTTTGTTCCAGCTTCCAGCACAGAGAAACGCAACTGGAGTTTTGGCACACTTGGGCACTCATTGCTTGAATCATCTGAATTTCAGCAAGCTGTAAGACTAACGATATACCAACATAAATCCTCCTTCTTTAATCACACTCATGTGTATGAACTGAAAATCTGAAGATCCATCAGAACCTTTTAATCTGCAGGGAAGCTGGGATGAAACCATCTTGGAGGACATTTGGCAACACTTCACTTGTTTTGTTTGTTGAAACTCTGCTGTTCATATACACCCAGTCTTGGCCTTGCCCCCGCTGCTTCTATTCATAAGGTTGGCATCAAGATCAACAGAAGCAGAAGGAGAGGCAAAATGGACATGTTACTTGCCAAATCTGTGACTTGTGTCACCTGTTAGGAAGTCCTGAGACAGATACCAGCCCTGCAAAAGGAAGATCAGGTGTATCATACCACCATCTGCCATAACACAGCATAGCCACAGATAGGACAGTGTCAAGGTTGAGCAGCACCAGTCACTCAGAAGAAACACAAAATGGAACAGACAGATGAACTGGATGGATAACCAGTCTGTATTTCTGATCCTACCACAGACATATCACCTTTACCGGATCTTCAGAGATGCTGTTATAACTCTCCTCAGTTTAACAGATATTGCTGTCTCTGTGATGTCCCTCTCAAAATTACAAAACTTTGTGGTGCAATGTTGTCTTTCTCCCACTTAAGACATGGGCTTTCATATACAGCTGGAGGACACTTGGTGGCACTCATTCAACATCATTTTTCTTCCCATACCACGGATTCTCTGGGTTAACCTAAACATGTGAAAAATTCCCTGTAATAGGATTATCCCATGAACGCTGTCAGTAAGACCAACTGCTGCAGTCGCTACTCAGTTTTGACTTAATCATTAATGACGTTAAAAAAAAAAATTGTCTTATGTAAAAGAAAACTAAAGATCGTTTCATGATAGTAATCTTATCACTAAATCCGAGCTGAGATGGTTTTGCCTGCCAATTATTCTGCAAAATCTTCACTCTTCTGCTTGGACGGGTACCTAAAATTTACTTCTTGTGTAATGTGCAGATTCTTTGTCCCTGCACATTATTGTTCACTGCAACTTGCATACAGCTATTCGAATGCAAACAAAAAAGGAAAAAACCCAGATTGAACCATCTGGTAACCAAGAGAGCTACTGAGAAAGAGACAACTGCAAAAGAGGTAGAGAGTTGCCCTTGGCTGTACTCAGTAGTCCTTCTAACTTATACTTCTGGGTGACTGCCATCTGCAACCCAATATTCACACTGTGTTTTGAGAAAGATACATGGGAAGCAGCAGCACCGTAACCCACTTAGATGAACAAATACCTATAATTCCGCTATAAAATCCTTCTTTTCCAGGAATTGCCCCAGTATCTCATGGGCAGTACCCTAATGTCCTGCCAAGGACCACGGCCTTATCGCTGACACCTGGCAGTTATTCCTGTCAAAGCTGCTGAAAGATCTGACAGTCAGGAGGGGATTTGTTTATTACCCTTAACAGCAGGACACTATTACATTAGCTAAGGATAATCCAACACCATTAGATAGCCCAAAGCTTGGCTGAAGGCGGCTCCTTTGCAGGAGGGGGAAGATCAAGCCCAGATGTCCCTGCAACTCTGCACTTACTGCACCCAAAATAAAACTTCTACGAAACACAGGTTACAAATAGGTCAGTAGCCGCTAGCAGGCAAGACATCCTTGGTGGGAAATGTCTTAAAGCAATGGAGAACACTCAAGCACACAAGACAGGCCGTCGTCTCACAAGACAGGAGCACCTACCTTCCTCTAGAACAGAAGCAAGGCCCATCCCCACCATCCTTCAACAGCACAATGGCCAAAAGAGTGACCCACAGCCGTTACTCCAGGGTCACAGCACCCACAGAGCTTGATTGCTCCTGGACTCCCATTGGCTCCAAACCGACAAAATTCGCGCTGCCAGGAAACTCCTTTCCAAGCAGTTTTGCCTTTGTTCCAAGTTTTACCAGCTGCACCAGGGAAGCTTTAACTTCTTCGGACGAAGTGCCCATTTCATTATCTGCATGTACTTGCGTGCACTTTGTTTGTGTACTCAGTGGTGTTTATGTATTTGAGAAAATGCTTTGCTGACAAGTTCTGTACAGTTTCCCAATAATCTTTATCAAAACCCAGCATGCACTTTTCAAACCAAGCAAAGATTATTGTACTCTAAAAGGTGTGTGCCCAAGCCAAATTTTTAATTTCAGAACATTTTGCTTCTGGACTGTTTAGGAAGAGTTTTATATTTTTAAACGAGGGAATATTATCTTCTGTTTTTCCAAACTTTTATGTAAAGGGCTTTTCCTCTAACATTCTTCTAAAAAGAGCAAAAAGGGCTCCACTGTTTTAGCAGAAACACAGCAATGCAAAGTGCGCTCCAAAAGTGAGTTACAATTAATCAGCTGAAAATCATACTGAGCACTGTTTCACCATGCTAAGCACACTGTCTGCCACAAAGCACCTACATGCATTCTTCACACCAAGCCAGTATTCAGCGTACACTGTGCCAGGCGGGGTTTGTCACAATAATCACACAGCCTTTCCCAGAAAAAGTGCCGCCAGAGCACGAGTGATGAAGGGCAGAGCCTTTCCAAATCGCTTTGATGAGCCGTCAAGGTTGCGCTGCATTGTACAGAAATGCCTTCATCACCATTTCTGTGCACGCAGGGAATTTTAGTTAACTTTGTATTTTATTATGGATAATGTTTGCTTTGTTAAAGATTAATTACTGGGAGTTAGTGGCCAGGTCGGACACCAGTCCCGGGTAAGCTTTAGGGCAATAACCGAGTAGACAGAAAGCGTGCTTGAGATCAAGGCAAGGGGTCCCGGGCCCCAGCTCCCCAATAGATGGCGCTGCGGGGACGCGTTGG
>NW_009626797.1:0-13097 GCF_000690535.1 Cariama cristata
TATATATATAAAAATATATTTCATAACACAGCTATTATATTTTACACTGAGTCCAGCAGGGGAATAGGTCAAAAATCATGTGCATGTTAATTTTTAGTGTTTGGTTTAGGTTTTATTTTCCCCCTTTAGGTGTCATAAAACTCCACTGATATTTATGTTTTTCTTAAAGAACATACTGTGTTCTTTATACAAATGGAAGCAATACTATATTCTGAATACATATATCTTATAATACTTTACTGACACATGTATGTATCCACCTTAAAATATCACATACCGATGGACATATATACACATATATTCTGGACATGTCCTGAATGTTCCTTCTTACAATTTTCTATATTTTTACTGAATTTTTAATTAAAGAAAAGTTTTCATGGATAGAAGAGTTCTGTATTAGAGTCTTTTTCTCTAATACTTACTTTAGTATAAAATCTAATTTTTCTTAGAGGGCTTTTTTGCCAAAAATAAAAATTTTAGGCAGCAAAGAAAAATGCTGTGATTTACTTTTTTTGTAACAGAGAAATTAAATTGAAAATGCAGGAGTAGTATATTATTAAATTGTGATTGTTTATAAATGAGGACATCAATCCCAGTTTTCAGGATAGTTTATTTTCCTTCTGTTATTTCAAAAGGTTTGATAACTAGTCTACATAGGTTTATTGTAAAGCTCCAAAGGTTTGGTTATGAAGCAGTGTGATTGGCGGTCTGATTTATCTTGAAAATCCACATAATTCAGTCTATTTCTGATTCTAATCACACATTTCTCAAAAACTCATTTGAGTATCAGTGCGCTTTTTCTTCAAAGTAGAAGCTGAAAATCTGTTTCAAACTTGTCACAGTATGCCAGAGTGGCTCAAGGTATGAACCTGTGCCATAGTATCAATCCATATTTTCAGTGTTTTTCTCGGGTTTTCAGTACTATTCTGGTTGAAATGCACGTACAGATGTTTTCACAATGCCATGTCAATGATTTTTAATAGCTGCAATTACAAAAAAGTAGAAAAAACAGAACATTTTGCTGTGTAAAAATATCAGATAATAAAATGTAAATTGGACCATATAGGTATGGTAGATTGTTGTTAAAATTGAAAATTAGTTCCTAACACCCCTCCATCGTATTTTCTATTTTCTAGTTGTTCATTGAAGATGCTATAATTTTACTAAAATGAAATATTATTAAACTAAATCTTGAATGAAGTTTGTTCATTTATGCAGAGAAAAAGCATAAGGATTCCTGAAAATACAGTTACTGACTTTTATGTTGTTAATGTTTTGGTTGAAAAATGTGTAAAAATAAGGTGTTTCAGATAGACAAGCAGGTAAAAAATATGCTATGAGCTGGACCTCTACCATGGAAATTGAGACCAGTGTCCCATTCCTAGTTGGTCCTGTCTCCCCTGAGAATATAATGCCAACTACATGACTTTCATCTTCCCATCTGGGTAAACTAAACCAGTGGAAATAAAATAAACCAATGGATCTATAACTGTTTGTATATCCATGAATCTGTCTTGAAGAGATATTCCTGCACATAAAATTGCAATGTATGCATAAGCCTGAGGGTTTGTGTTTACTCATATCATCCATAAGATTATGAGTGTGTTTTTACTCTTTGTTTTTACCACAGTTTGTTTCTGTACAAATATATAGATTTTATTCTTAAGTATGCATTTTGATTTCTTTCTGTCTTCTTTATGTTAAATTTTATTTTGGAAAATAATTTTTTAAAAGTATATAAAGGATATTTGGAAAACAAAACAAAATCCTTTGAGAAAGGATTTTAAAGAACAACAAAATTCCCAATTATTCTCCAGCTCATTCTGTGGATCTTAAAACATTACGTTTTCAAAATAAAAGATGCTGAAAGAAGACGGGGGTGAAATTGAGAATCTGGTTTGTACTGAATCATCAAAAAAGTAAAGAACACATATTTTGATGTGAATCTCACCTTCTAACAACAGAATTAACTTTCTGTTCATGTTCTTGAGTACACATTTCAGATACTCATTCAAGAATCTTATATTTTTACTCAGAATCCACCAAACTTTGCTGTTCATAATCTAACCACTTTCAGAAAATGTAGTTAAAAATATTTACACTATTCTAGTAACTATTTCACAGGTATTTCAAGAGCCAAATTACATGAATTTTAGCATCTTCCAATTAACTGAAGAAGTTCAGTAATAGCCAGTCTAAGCTTTTTTTTTTCTTCTCAAGTGAAGCCACTTAGTAGCTATTCCTCTTTCTTTTCCACCATTATTTGTAAGTCAGTATTTGAAAGTTTTGAAAGGAAGTGGTAATAAGAACAATATGCAAAATAGTATACTGAGGAGGATGAGGTAATAGCTAAAGTTATTCAGAATAAATCTGTGTCAAAAAAGCTACCACATTATTAACAAAATATGCCGTATGCAGAAATCATCAATAAGGAATGACCAAGTATTTATATTCTCTAGATTTAATTTGTTCACCTTTCATAATAATTCGTTTCTTTGCCCTGTAGCCATTGGTTATTTATTTGAAAGCAAGAGTAAGAGGAAAGCCAGATTCATACCAAAGAGATGCTTTCCAAAGCATCTCTTCATCTTTGTGGATAAAGAAAATACACAAGAGCATAGACAAGTGTATTTCTACTAATCGATCGTCTGAACAGCTGAACTGGATGTTCAGTAAGGCTTCTTGTCTAACAGAAGACCTGTTTGTCTCCTAACTTTCTGTGAAAACACTTCCTGACTTCACACTTCTGCAAGGTTTTTTTCTTTTTTTTTCTCTCCCCCCCCCCCTCCACTGTTTTTTCTAATTCAATTTCCAAAGTTTGATTTTTAGAGGAATGAAACGGAGAAGGGATCCATTTAAGGTGGGCAATTACTTATCTAACCAAGATGGGCAGGCAGGAAAAGAGGTGCAAATAATTAAATGGTTTTCAAAATGGTATAATCGAACTCTACATATAAGGTTAACATATAACCTGAAATATGAATACAATTATATCTGTCCAGGGCAGGGGTACCAGAAACCTTCCCTTACAATACTTTGTCAGAGGATATGAACAATTCTGCAGTATAGTCAAGGATTATGCACAGACAAGATGTGCCCTATAGGTATGTGGAGATGGACATTGCTTTCCCCAAACCCTTAATGCCTCCTGCCAATCTCTTGATATTTTTTTTGCAACAGGCAACACTTTTGCAACTTTGGCTGCAGTTTTCAGTTTGTTGCCAGCTTTCTGAATACACTGGGTATACCAGCTGCAGGCTGGGCACATGGTGGAACTAAGCTGTGAGATTTTTCTAAGCTAATCCCTAAATTAAGACCTCTGTTATAGCAAAGCATAAAGATGAAAACTACTGAATCATGACAGGTTCAGACCTGAAAACCTCTAGCTGATTTCCTTTATCTGCTTGAAAACCATACCTGGCCCTTGAAAAAACAGAGTAGCAATGACCCGTCCAGCCCCTAGGTTTCTGTGGAGCCTGTCAAAACCCACATTTGAAAGCAAGGGTAACATTATCTCTGTGACAGGAAAAAAAAATGTTCTCCCTGCCCCCAAACCAAAACAGTAAGGGGCAAATTTTGAAACTTAGGAAATAAACATTGAACTTCATTTGCAAGATCTCTGTATACTTGCAATAGCTCATAAAACACGGAAATTATGTGGGCAGATGACTTCAAGGGTATAACTATAAAAACAGCTGAAGCTGGACATGCTTAACACTGGAAAGGAAGCCACCCTCAGAGATAACTATAGAACTTGGAAACTCCTGGTTATAGGACAATTGTTTATGTCCCTCATTTTTAATTTTCCTGCTGTCTGTCTGTAATGTCCTCCAGAGAACCAGATTCCTTTCAGCAATGTAGGATTTCAAACAGTTAAAAGAGGGAAAGCAGAGAAAGAAGAAAAATTTCAATTTTCAAGATTCAAATGAAGTATTTTAGCTCCAAACCTAAATTAACTAGTCTTCCTTCTGTGCAATTATTTTTAAAAGAACAAAACCAACAACAAAAAAACCTGCTGCCAAAACTTTAGTCACGCCCAGCTGAGGATATTAACTTTAGGAACATTTTTTAAAGCTGTTTTGCTGGCTTCATAGAAAAGTGCATGGCATGCACTGCATAGTCATAGTCTAATCAAAAATAATTTCATTAAAAAATTGCTGCATAGGTGTTTTTTTCCACTAGACTACACACAGCATTTTAAGTTATCTTTCACTTTTTCCCCTTGGACTTTAATGCTTACAAATGGAGTTTCATGCTTCATGAAACAAAGACTCTCAGGCTGCTTAAGCAACCACAAGCAACAGGACAGGAAGATGCTAATCTGGGCTAGAATCTGAAATCCCAGGCAAAATCGTATCAGTCTGGGAGTCTGCTTACGAGACCTCTGGTGCCCGTCCCACAGGGGAGAGGAATAGCAACTTTTATGATTTCACTGTGAGATTCTTTACAGTTATACAAGTCACTGGCTCTGTACATCGTGAAGACCCAGCTCCTGGAGTCATGCTACTACAGAATACATTGATTCTTTCACACTCTTTTCAGGTACTCTATTATTCTTTTTCAGGTATCCTATTATTTTTAGAACAAGTTTTGCTATTTCTTGTGTCTGGCAAAACAGTACTTATCCTGGCTGAACAGTGCTATCTCCAATGACTAAAAGTTTAGCCCAGAGATGACTCCCTTTGAGAGGGTAACAAAGAGGGTTCCTAAGAATAACATGAATGAAAATAACTATTTCTGCCCCACTGAGCAGACCATCACAGACCCTGAGGGCAGTGCACAATTGCTATGTTGACTCACTGAAAAGCAAGAGAATTCATATTGTCTCAAGGGAATGAGCCTCTAGTCTCCCAACATGCACATAACGCATGCTCACCCCTTTCCTATTCAATCCAGTTCACTGCCTCATTTTTTCCTGGAATGAATACTGGGTAGAAATTTGATTTGCATGTTCTGTTTCCTTTCAAACTAAAATAAAAAAAAATCCTCTGAACTCATTCAGACAGAGGAAGAATACAACTTCCTTACACAGCAACAAAAAGTCTTGAACTAATATTATCCTTTAAATATGCAACTGTGTTCGATACTCAAGCACATCCTGTACTACTGAATTGCTTGATATGGCTTTACATTAGAGTGACACTATTGAGATAGTTGAACCCTTGCACTTCTAACCTCATGAGGGACCACCCTGGAGCAAAGCTAACAGGATAAATCAGAAATTACTTCAAGATGAGGAGTAATTAAATTCACAGTGTTGGATAATGTAAGAGAAAGAACTGAGCAATTATGCAGTCAGAGCAAAAATAATTGTTCACACAGATGCAGAGCACAGCAAAGAATTCACCTGCAGATAGACAAAAAAACTTTAAGATCACACAGAAGATATAGATATATGTTTGACATAACAGGGAGTTGTATCCTTTCTCTGAAGGATTCTGTATGAACTATATGCTATGGGTATATTATGGGTTGTGCATTTTACAAAAAATCTGTCAATGAGTTGTCTTGATAGTGTTAGCTCTCATCCAAGCACTGACCTAATGCCCTGTCTCTGGAAAGCAGTTCATAGTTTATCAATGCTGAGGATAAAACATGAACCGGGCACGGCTTAGACTGCTTTCCACAGTATTTCTCCTGGCTGCACCCTATCAGCATAACCATAACCATGTAACCATTCTCTCTCATAAGGGCAGTTAATTTTACTTATAAAAACAGCAGTGTGACAGGAATCGGACTACACTCTTTAACACAGTGACATCTTATGTCTGTCTTCCTGTAGGAGTTATTCCTGCTCTTAGAGATCTCACACTCTGTTGAATTCATATGATTGAAATTGCTCTCTCCACAAAGGTCTCAGATAACTCTCTGTATCAATATACTTTCCTACCTTTTACTTCTGCCACACTTTTATGGGTGGCTTAAATTGATCTGTGGACAGCTTCCCCATGACCCTGTATCCTCACATCCTCTGTGCTGACATCTGAGACCACCATGCCAATAGCAGTCACAGTGTTCAGACCACGTGGCACAGGGGCCCAATGGCGCAGGACTCACAGCATGACTCACCTCAGGTCACATAATTAAGCCTATCCACAACTGTCACATTTGGGCATGTCATTGGTGATAAAGTTTAATAAATTTTGTTAAGGAAATAAAGAAATTAATCATATCACAATCACAGTCCTGCTACTTAAATATGCCCATGTCTATAGTAGTGCAGTATAAACCATGGGTATTAGAAAGATTTTCATCTACTTCATTTCCGAGAAAACAGAGATTTCCTGTGCCCAGCATCAAAAAAAAAGAAACAAATCAGGCTTTCACAAACTACAGTGCAAATCTTGCATTAAACATGACTGATTTTCTGTCTTCAGTTGTAGAGATTTCTGGATATTTCAGTAGTATTCTGCAGCACACATCAAAACATACATATCTACTTGTTTGGATTCCCACAGCCTTGCTTAATTCCCATTGAGTGACTAGAAACATTCTGGTTGACTTAAACGGCTTTTTGATCCATACCAGTCTCCTTTGGAACAGTCAAATTCTGTTGAATGAGAAATAACCCTCTAAGATTTATCACTGCATGCATCTATTTCCTTGCTTCATGAAACTTTTTTTTCCTGTGAGCACCATTAACTTTTAAAAATGGTACTAAGAGCTCTTTTGCTAATCATAAACATTAATTTTAAATTCTCTCTACAGTCATCCAATTCCAAAACCAAATAGATTTGGATTAAAATTTGTACAAGATCCTTTAGAGAAATATTACACATTCACAAATTCCTTGGTATCTTCTAGTTAACATTGTTTTTCTTAATGTTGGGATTTTTTTTCCCTGCCTTTTTTAGCTACTGGCTTTACCTACATATTTCTCTCAAACAGAACAAACCATTAGATTATGAAGAGTAATGACCACCTGCCTACTACTTCCATGTGCACATGCAGTATAAATTGACCCAAACCAGTGTGTACACTGTTCTGTGCCTGTGAAATTAAAATCTACTTTATAAAAATTGGGTTTTTTCTATTTTAAAAGAAGAACTCAAAGGAATCTATTATCAGCACGGGCTGTTACAAAGCATTACAATCAAGAAATAAAGAGGCAAGAAAATTAGCTCCTGTGCTGAACACGGATCAACCTTTGCACTTAGTTTAGTCTGTTTTCTCTGAGCAAACATTTACCACATTTCAGGGCATTTCATAGTCTTTCATGACATGGAAAGGAACAGATAATTTTATTCTATCAGATGCTAGCAAAAGAAACAATTCTAAAATATTATCATTAATGTTGTAATCCCTAAACCAATCCTTCACTTTTCAATCATTACAATAATCATATTCAATAATGTGTTAATATTTTAGCATTAAAAATTTTATCTGTTCAGGATTATCTCCCCTTCTAACAGCAGATTTTAGAAGTCTGTTACAGTCTTTTTGTTCCTAAGGTCTTTGACACTAGAATCCTTTAAATAACAAGATTAATACATTTTAATTAAAAACCTTCAGAAGATTGTAGCATACTGTAATTGTTGATGATCTGCTCTGTCTAGGCCAAGATGATGTCACAGTTGTATCATACTGGATGATATTGCTATTTTTCATACAGGATATTGCATCTCCTCCAAAGATGGACCTTTCATATAATGAAAACATGAACTTTGTTACCAGTTCAATTATAATAAATTTGCTATTTTTTTCCTTTTGTAAATTCTCTGAACTTCCAGTTCTGCAAGTTACTGCAGGTAGACTTATTTCTTTCTTAAACATTTTTCCCCTGAGGCAAACATGGTTAAATTGTGTCATCTAGTACTTGTTCGTAACTGCATTGCAGTTGGAACTGCAAGGCTGTGTTCACAAAATAGTTCTAAATGGGAGGTGAGGAGTTTTCCACTCTCTTGCAAGCATGTAGATGCACTTGATGTTCCCAATACACAAAAAGCAGCAACTCCCACTCATGGAACAGAATTCTTCAGTGGATTCTCTGGCAGATCCACATACCCTGCCACATCCAGACTGGAGGCTTAAGTGTCAAACCCTAATACGCAGTGAAGTTTCCCATGTAGAAAAGTTGTTTATGAAATTTTATACATTTCTATTTAGGCTGTTTGAAATGAACATTTCATTTTGAAATACTTTTAGAATGTTGAACAATTATTTTCAATTGCAAATGAAAAAAATCCCTCTATTTTCTATTTTTAGAGTTTGGTTTTACATCTACCCTCTTTCTCTTCATTTGACTGGGGAAAAAATGGAAAATAACAGAGCGAGAAAAAATAGCTCTGTCATACAATCTTTTAATATTTTTTTAAAAACTAGTTTCTGGGTTATCCTAGGTGGAAGCCAAAAAGCACAGAAAGTAGCTTTTCACATTTTTCCCTTTGCCTTGCTCCCTTCAATACTCTTGATTGATGGCAACTGACTTTTCCAAAAGAATTAAAGCAAGGGGGTGATATCCATAGTGTGGTTAGTCATAACATGGCCTGGAATCCCTAATGATGACATTTTAAAATGGGAAAGAACAGAAAACATGACAATGCTGAGTGCTTATTGCCATTCCTGGGCAGAATATCTGCCTGAAAGCTAAAGTATGGGTGGCAAATAATAGCTGGTAGAAGTCATCATAAGCTTCTTTGAATTCATCTATAGTCAAGCATATGACTATGACATTCTGCTAAATTATGGTTATGTGTACTAAGCTGCATATAAAAATGCTATTGTTATGAGTAGACAAGGCAGCCACACGTAGAAGTAGTGTTGTATTATTTTGTATGTACAAGAGTACAATGGACACTTTATGAAAATTTTGTCCACCAATTGAGAAAGCTTAAACTTAGGCCCTGATTTCACCTCACAATTGTAAAAAACTGTGATGTTAACTTCCAGGTTTTATTTGTTTAGGTTATAAATGTTAGCCAAGAATTAGGAAAGGCAAACAATATGCTAGTTTGAGAGCTGTGTGATGTTTTTCCACACATAAAATTGTTGCTTATTTGCATACATATTGTATACTGTAGAGCACAGTTGCTTCCAGCAAATCTCAAGTGTATATCTCAGTATGCCAAAGTATGATGAGCTATGCTTTCAGAATACAATGCATAATTACAAACAAATGCAACCTGTGGTGCACAGATCAATGCATTGCAGCTGAGCTACCTCCTGCACCTACCACCAAATGTGTATCAGTCCCCTGTGCCCTTCCAGAGCACAGAAGAGACAGCCAAAACCCTGTACTCCATTAATGATACAAATTCAATATATTTCTCCTAATTACTTTTTAATTTCCAACTCATTTATGTCTAGTAGCTGCAGAAGAAAAAGTTCTATTCCTTATTCTGCCACTGTCTTGCTTATTTGACCTTAGTCATACTACAGTTTCTCTGTTGCTTAATTGATTCTTCTGCATCATATGCATAATTAAAACTACTTACCTTTTAGGTGTTAAGTGGACCTGAGTTTACCTTTTATAATCTGGGAGAAATTTTTGAAGAACAAGCTCAAATTAATATTATTTTTTTAATTTCATATTGTTACTTTACAGTCCTGGGCTCAAAAATAATTCATTAATTTATGTAGTTTTATCCACTGGCTACAAATTACTTTAAAATTTTCAATTCTAATGTAATTTAGCTTAAACTTTCTTTTTAATACCAGAAATATTTTCTTTCCTTCTTTATACTACTCTGCGGGACCTTGACTGGCTATTGAAAAAAGGGCCTCATTCAGAAGTTTTCTATAAGATAAATAGGATTGCAGAATATAGATCAAAGTGTACAGAATCTTCCTGGAATTAAGACAATGGAAATAAATTACCATTATAGGTGTTTATATAAAGAAATAATATTTTTTTTTCCCATAGATTGGACCTTACCTTATTAAATAAACTTACTGACTTCTGTGTGATCACCTATAGACTAAGGAAATACTCAGGGCCACGGGGATTTCATTGTGTCTTATTGTGCAATATTACTCCAAATACAGACAGACAAAATATCCAAAACTACCTGTGATTTGAAAAAAATAGGCAAGTACAAAGGGCAAGGAGACAGAATATAATATGTAGAGACTAGATACTAAGTACAGAATATATAAATTTAGGTAGATTGTGTGTGCTGTACTGAATGGTAGGATAGATGAGTGACTAGCACAGTTATTGTTGCTTACACTTAACACTTACACTAAATTTCACTTTGAAATGCTGAGCCTGCCATTTCTCTTGCAGATAAATTATACCTCATTGTCAGTTCTGTGCTTGTGGCAGTGTAGAAGCAGCCTTCAAAGGAAAGTATCATTTCAGATGCACTGTATATACAACAAAACGTAAATCAAATCTTCTCTCTTGATTATCCTGTTTTTCCTCCTTGTGGTCCTCTGCAAAGCAGCAGTAACTCTTGTCAAGATAAGCCACCTCTGTCACTCAGCCTTCATCTTTGTGAAAGCAGTCAAAGAATATCCAAGAGTGAACTCCAGAAGACTGTTCTGCAGACAGGAGCACAATATTGGTGCTGTCTGGTCATGTGCTGACTTCTCAGCTGACAGAATAGTTACTAAATACAGAGTATGCCGTGTAATAAATATGAAGTTGTGTGGAAATAATGCATGTCAACTGGTCAAAAAGGAGAATTAACGCAAGTGTTAATAGCAGTTTCACAGATACATGGTCCAACTTATGATCACCATGAAACCTGAGACTGTAAGAATATTTATTCAGAAACAGTAGGATATAAATTTTCAATAACTGTTGAAAAGTCTGTGACAGAATATTGCTGAAAACTGTCCTATGAAGAATGGACACTGCTCAGACGATTTAAAGCTATTCTCTGAGCTGTGCTGGAATGCCCGTCTGGAATCAGAGGCTATACCTTGCACTTTCATCACTTCTCATGCAACAAAAGGAACATATTCTCAAATGAGCCACAAACTGAAAATATTCATCTGAGCCCATTAGCAAAAAAAGCCTCCAACAGATAAATTTGCACAAATTTATTCTAATTTAAAAATAGTTATCCTCACCATTGAAAGAGACAGTTAACTTACTTACAATGTATGTGAGTTATCAAAGTAAATCAATGTATTTCAGGGAACAGTATGTTTTACTTGTCATGCTTATATACATTGTGGTTCCTTTAAGCTTCAGAGCATTGTATACAGCAGAACCTCATGCAACAACCATTTTGGATCTCCCAAACTGTCGAAGTAAAAAGGATTTCTTCTAGTTATTGATACGGAGCTTATAGTTACAGTTCAGTAGCTCTGATTCTGTCTTGTAGAAGTAAATGGAACATAAAAAATAGGGTGGTTTTGTTGCTATATCACAGACAGATTGCTTACAGCAAACAGTGAGGTAACATAAGAATGCTGAGGGCTTAATTTATACATGAATTATTTGACATTACAAGCCTTAAACTTGCATTGCTCAGGACTTTATGGTAAAACTCATGCTCAATCTGATTTGAGCTGCTTGAGCACGTTGAGAGTGATAAAGTTGATCTTGCTTACAAATGAAATTTTTAAAGCTGATAGATTAGTGCAACTGTAGGCTTGATCCGTATAAAGTACTGAAACTTTCTAGATTCACTTGAGATTAGGAGTCAAACCTGAAGTAAAACTTTTCTGTAACTGATACTTGTATGGTTACTCCAAACCCAGTTAGGCAGTGCTACTTGAAGGTGTGACTTCTATTGCTAGCATTACCTCTAAATCTATTGCAAAAGTTATTTAACCTCTGTACATATAATTTCATTATTCTTTAGAAAAAGAATTTCATCATCTCCCATCCTGTTGAAAGGTTTTCAGATTTGGGAATGAAAGATTCTATGTACACAAAAAGAAAGTGATAATCATGGCTATCAATTTAAGAGTTTAAATTAACCAAAGCGGAACATCACCATGTCTGTGTTTCATTGTATTATTGTGTGCCCGTTAAAACTGTTATATGATCTGTTATTGTGATAATTTGAGATCTGCCTTGTCACACAAGTTGAAAACATGAAGGAACTCATGTTACAACGTGTACTGTGGAATTCATTTTCTCAACAGCTTTATCTAAATTAGCCTCATAAAATAGCCTTTATCTAAAATAGCCTATAACTTCAAGAGTATATTTAAGCCTGGATATAGACAAATACGTCTATTAAATCTCCCTGATGTTGGAAAGCAAGGGGAATTCTGGCAAGAGTGAGAGAAGAGGATATAAAAAAACCAACCACCATCCTTCAGTGGTCCATTCTTCATGTGTTTGGCTACTTGCTGAATTCATGTCCATGCAATGCCTGTGGTGCACCCTTGAGGTCATGAGATAAATTTTCTAAAACTTGCTATCCCTCTCTACAACAAAGACAGAAACCCAAGATGAGTATTTTCCAAGAACATTTACAAGCTGTTTGAAAATTCCACAGGGAGCCTAGCTTGTATCTAGATTCTGGTACACTGCAAAGGTTGGTGTGCCTGCATGGACTTTTGAGCCACGCCACATGGCTGTCTCTTATATCACTGCTGACTTGCACTAAAAGCAGTGTAGTGCCTTCCCAGACAACGACTCCCAGAACAATCACATATTCCCTTTCTTCAGAACAACAAAGTCAGCTGTTCTACCAGAAGATTGGAACGGACCCCATCACAGTGTGACTGAGATGCTTTCAGACATGTCAATAGTTGCCTCCTAGACAATGACTGATCCACAATGACAGCAACAATATAACTGTCCTTGTCAAAAGCTTAGTCACTAATTGATAACAGTCAAATACAGTAGGTTCATGACCCCACTATTTTTTCTCTACGAGGACTGATATTCTGTTGGATACCTGCTACTGATATACTTTACAGACATATGGCCATAAATTGTCATGCATGTTCATTCTTTTTTTCCCAAGTTAACTGCCCATAGCTCTTTTATCTGTCTTCTAAAGACCCACACGATCCCACAATTAAGAATTGTGGATTCTTGCCCTCAGTAGACATGAATCTGTCTTACTTTAGGGAGAGGCTGTTTTCATCCATATTAAACAGTAGTGACTGTGTCATGCCGTCAGTGTAATAATGACCAGGAGAACTAGCTGGGTTGTGTCGGTGTCCTGGTTTGGCTAAAACAGGGC
>NW_009626798.1:0-10169 GCF_000690535.1 Cariama cristata
CTGCCAGGATGTGAGATGTCCAGACGAAATCAGAGTGATCCTCCCCAAAGCTGGAGCAGAGGGGAACCAGCTTCAGCCCCTGCGGAGATCAAAGGGCCAGCTGGGTCTGGGGCTGCAGGGCTGGGCGATTCCCAGGTGTGGGGGACCGGCGAGGTGTCAGTCATGTCCCCCTGCACATGATCCTGCAGACGCTTGGCATATGACTTTGGGGCAGCTGGTGGCAGCTAAACCTTGGCCTGCACACCCCCTTCCTTGAGAAGCATGACGGAAGGGATTAAGTGGCTTGTAAGGTGACACGGGGTTGATCAGCTCTCAGTGGCGTGGTGGGAGGGGAGATGCTGAAGTGGCTTTCCATCTCTGCCCTTGGTCTCCTGTCCAGTCGCTACTCAAGCCCAGAAACCTGTCCTCACTGGAGCTGGAGGAATAGCAGCTCCTGTACCTGCCATCCACCTTTCAGGCCTTAATTTATGTCCTTTTCCCTCAAAGAGGGAAGGATTTGTCCCTCCAGCCTCTTTGCTGTGTCCCAAGCAGTGATGCTCCCAGTGGAGTGACTCCAGGAGCCGGAGGTGCAGAGGATGTATAGGGGCAAGTAGATGCCATTCAAGCACAGATGTGTCCATTCGATGGGAGAGGACTGAAGTTCCTCTGCACATCCCCATCTCCTTCCCATCCTTGCAACCCTGTGGCAAGGCTTCAGCAATGCACAGAAGAGGAATGCTCTGCAGCACATGACTGCTCCTGCTTTCATCCCTCTGTGTCTGCCCCACTGCAGGGACACAGGAGCCAGACTTATCCCAACCAGCTCAGCTCACACAAGTAGATTAACTATCGCACAGCCCCACAGAAGGGACAAAGCTTTCGAGGGGTTTGAGAATAGTCATTGCCTGGACATTATGGAGGGAGATCTCTGAATGCAGCCCTATGCTGAAGGTGTGAGCAGCACTGATTTTGACCTCTCTTCCTTACCTTGGGTCAGTTCTACCATGGTCATTTTTCCCCGACACGGCACACAGAAACGTGGTGGGACCCTACCACCATCTGGGGACACCAAAGAAAGAGCTGTGCCACACAGAGAGCTTTTTCCGCAAGCACAAGTGGCTCCAGCATCTCCCTGCAATCCCTCCTTGAGCCCTATCCTTCTTCCTGCTCCCAGCCAGCCCCCTCAACAGGCATTTCTGGATGATTCCTGTGCTCTGCACTGGACCAACGCTTGTAACCCCCACTGCTGCTGGCAGACACAGGATAGCAGCACATGGGTCTTGCTGGCAGGGCCCTAACAGCCATAGGGAGAAGGATTAGCAGCTCCTGTGGTATCCCTGAATTTTCATATACTCTGCCAGCCCTGTTATACCTCTGCAGCCTTCCTACCCTCCAGCAACACCCAGACTTTCCATAACACAGACTCGTCTCATAGGGAGGCACCAGAGGGCAGGGAATAGACTTAGGAGATTAGTTCATGTGACTGGTCAGGGCAGAGACTGGCCAGATTTTTTCCAACTAGTTAGTTCACATCTCTTCAGCACCTATGGACCTCACTGAGGTCAGTCACTCTGCACCTAATGAGTGAAACTTCACTAGACTTGCAGAATTTTAAATGCAGAAGAAACATTTTTGACCGTCCAGTCTTTTGTGCTGGCTCAGGGGCAGCTGCTGAGCTTTCCTCTTCCCAGGGCAGAAGACAGCACACATCAAGATGCAGATGATGTCAGGTCAGGTGATGGAGCAAGGAGCAAGGCAGGAGGCTGCTGCTGCGTGGAGACCACCTTCCGTGATCCCCATGAGCTTTGTTTGCTGCTATATCCCCTCTCATCTCCCTTCTGATCCAGGATGCTGTGTGCCAGGCATGGCTGCAGCAGTCGTAAGAGTCAAGAAGCAGGGGAGACACTTGGTGCTGTGAACAAGCGATATCCAGACTGGCTGCAGGACAGGAGACAAGGCTGTATACTTAATCCTTGAGGTGTGACAGCTTGGCGCTGCCCTGTAACAGAGATTTCCTTTCACTGAGAGAGCCCACTGGTGAAGGCTTAAACCAAAAGGGGTGAAAAGACTCATGACTGGCATCGGCAGTGGGAAAAAAGCATCTCTGAGTGGCATCTCTGGTGGAAAAAATCCAGGCCAGTTCGTCTGGAGAAGAAAGCTCAGAGAGTGCTGCTCTGTCTAAATATATCTCTCTGTCCCCATGAAGGTGCCACAGCGGTGGCGTCGCCGTCCTGCCAGAGGGGACGGCGGCGGCGGCGGGAGCGGGTGCAATGCAGAGCTGGTAACATTAGAGGGAGCCTTGGGAAGGGGTCTGGGCAGAGTCGGAAACTGTAACTAGATGTAAATTACATTTTGTGAGTTTGTTTAAATAAGGGATCCAGTTTAATCCCATCGATTGTTTGCTTAGTGTACAGCTGAAAATTAGCATCAACAATTTTACGCACACTAATAAATTTAAGCCATTACTCTCTCCATCTGCAGCTTCATTCATATAGTTTAAGAATCAAAACGATTTCCCTGTAAATTTCTAAAGCTCAGTAATTTACTCCAAAGAATGTAAATAGAAAGTGCCTGAAGGCCCAGAGAGACGGTCTTATAAGCTCTCCCTTCCCTTCCTCCTCTTCTTACTCATCTCAGGCAAAGGCGATATGAGATGCCCGGCCTGGGGAGCGAATGCTGATACCAGGCTGCGGTCCCCGACTGCCCACTGGTGTTATCCTGCAGCTGGACACGGCACACTTCAGCTGGGGAAAGGGAGCCCTGCACACTGGGACGCTTGGCGTGGGCACAGTGCTGTGCTCCGGGACGGCTGCGAGGAAATCAATCATCTTTTATTGTTCTTTGCTCCTCTGGTCGAGGTGGAACATTCCTCCTAAAGAGAAACTTGTTATCCTCCCCGGCAGGGTCCCTGTTGAATTCCTAGCATCGACGGCTATAAATAACGCCCCGTACATGAGAACAGCATGTGGGCAAGGCTCCCAGGGACTGCAGGCAGCGCAGGGTCCATCCTGCACACACACCGGGCCCTGCTGTCAAACCACTGGGAGAGCTTTCCAGCCGGATGGGGAGGTTGTTTCCTCGTTCTTAGCTTAAAAACCAAGGCTATAGAGGGAAAAGACTGCAAGGAAATCAACTGGCTGGGTGTTCTCACTCCAGGGTTTTAGGTTTGGCCTGTCCAGCTGGGGCAGGTACAAAGTTGGGATAAAGATCAATATCTTAATCAGTTTTACAGTCTGAGGCTTTAAAATATGATTGGAATTAAGGTTAGAAAGTCTCGCTTTTTTTTGAGAATTGCAGAAATGTCCCATCCCAAGTCAGGACTAAAACCACCAAAAGTCACAGCAGCCCCCATCCCATCCTCAGAACTGTGAGGTCAGAAACTTGGACGAGTATTTTTGTATGTGCCAATTTGAACCACTGGGTTTCAGTTTTCAATCTTTCATCAAACTATTTTACAATTTGAAAGAAAAAGCTCATTTTAAGCAGAAAACAAATATTTTGTCATTGTTAGAGCATGTAAATTGTTTCAAAATATTTATACTTTTTTATAAAATAAGAAAAATGTCTAAACCAGCCCATTGAGTAGTTTAACCTCAGCAAAAGAAGAGATAAAATTAATAAAACACTTTTCTGCTTAGGCAAGGTGTCTCTATTTTACAGTTCAGGAACTGGTGGATTATGCAAGAAGTCTGTGGCAGAGCAAGGGGGTGTTTAGAGGAAACTACAGGGTGGCAGACTAAAGTGCAATGGATGCTGCACAAAGATATAGCAAGAAACAGCTTTCTAGGAGAAAATCCATGCTTATAAATGAAAAACATTTGGCTACATAAGACCTGAAGCACTGGGATTTGGAATGGCATTGGGACTACCATTTTTAAATGCTTGTGTAGCGTCAAGCACAATAAAGAGCTGGCCAGGGCTCTGCAAAACGCAGAAGTTTGCAAAATCCAGAGGGGAGAAGGAAGGCTGAGAGTTCCAGATGTGCGGCACTTAATTAGAAATGTCCATCTTGTTCTCTCTCTTCTTTCACTGATTTCAAAACTATCTGCAAAGGAAAGTCCTCAAGGAACGCTCATTTCAGATCAGATTAATTAATTTCATTTTAATGTCAAGGTTTAAAAGTATCATACTTTTTAAATGTTAAAACAAAAAAGTCATGTCTAAACACCAAGCATAGTAATTTTTGAAAATACAGAAGCGAAGTCATTAAACATTGACCAAACTTTTCCTCTGGGTTTTCTTCCAAACTGAAATCCTGGTAGAATAAGGCAAACCTTTTCAATGTTGGAAGAATGGTCCATCTTGATCAAATGTTGTCCATCAGAAATGTTTTTAGCCATCTTGCTCTAGGGCTGATTTTTTGGGCCCTTCTGAGCTATGTCACAGGGGAAGATGGAAGCTGATGGTGTGTTCTGTATGAACAGATCTCGTTGGAGACACCCTGGCACGCTGATCTCTCATAAGCAAAAGCATCAAGTTGTTGCATTGCCACTGAAGCTGAGAGAAGCTGGATTGCTTTCAGAGGCCATAGGCACCACAAACCAGGTGAATATAGGTGAAAATTAAGTCGACAGGTAGGGTGGAATGGAAATGTTTTTGATAGGGTTCAAAACAGGTAATAAACACTGTGCTCTTTGCTGCGTAGAAAAAGAGGAGATGGTCAGGGATGAGAGGAAATCAGAAATCTAAATGGGAAATGAGATACAAACACTGCACAAAAGCAAGTGAGAGAAAACTAATATCGGTCAGGGTAACTGTCCATATGGAAGTGTCCACGTGAAAAGGAAAAGATGATGAATGTCCCTATGGGATGATGGTTGAACAGGCTGCATGACTTCTAAAACCGACAGACTATTGCTGCCTGAAGACAGGAGTCCAAAAATTAATATAATGAATTGGAGAGAGGACCTTGATGTGCTCAACATCTCTGCCCAAAAGAACTGACACCCAGGCCCAAGAGCACCCAGAGGGAATAGTGCTGTGACTGGGGGGTCTGGAGAGTGTGGCAAGAGGACTGGCAGGGGCTGAGGTCTTTCCATATCATCATTGAGGGCTTATGAATCCACAAGATGAGTGATAGAGAAGGAGAATCACCATCAGCCAGTGGATTTCTTTGGAGCCAGATTAAGCAGCTGTTTGGGGATCCAGACATGATTTACCAGTTGGCTCTACAGAGCTGGATCTAACCTCCATTCCCAGTGTCTTTATTGTCCATATCAAGCTTGGCTTCAGTTGGCCAGACCCTGACCCCACTACAGCTAAACTCAAGGTTACTCCCCTGAAGACGACGGCCCAGGTCAGTAGTGCAGCCAGCAGGCTTTGGGGCAGGTTACAGTAGCTGTGGATCCAACCAGTCAGAGTTAGGGCATCTTTGCAGACCACAAAGGATTGATCCATAGTAGAGATTAGACCTTGGTGGTTGGACCGCTGTTCCACCTTCCTCACCGCTGCCTCCACATGCAGCCTGTGGCTAATTCTACAAGCATACTTTCTCTCTCCAGGCAATAAATTGCAGGTGCTGGGGAACAAAACAAATGTTGGGGTGATGTGGACCCCTCCATCAAAGTCTGAGTTTGATGCATCCTCTGTTCTTGCAGCACCTCATTTTCCCTTCCTGTGTACCAGTTAATAGAGTTGTTACCCTGTTAGTTTAAAGGGCCTCTTGAATCCTATTAGAATATTAAATTATCTGGTATTGTGCTGCTGGCAAGAACCAGCACGGAGGGCTGTATGTTAGATTGACAGATACGCTGTCATTGTCTTAAGTTAGCTGCATTTAAAAGCCAATGTCTCTGTTAGATCAGAGGGGTGAAGCAACTGGAGAGGGGACGTTTCTCCTTACCTGCTGATACTGTTGCACTCCATCAGGTGGCATGGAGCATCTGCTCCAGTCTTCCTGCAGACAGGTTTGCGAATACATCCTCCTCCAGCCTCATCTTCAGACGGTGCTTTCCTTGCCTGCTGTCATGGGGGAGACTGAAGCCCCACCACTCTGCCCTTCTCCTAGATCAGCATGTTGCCTGCATCTCTTTGAAAAGCCAAGGTGAGGAGTAGGGAAGGTATGAAAGGGAAGCACCACAAGAAGCCCCACCACAAAGCTAGAGAAGGGACCCTCCTCACATCTGTTGGGTGGACAAACACTAGCCTGTCTAGGTGTTCCCTATTCTCTTACTAAGGTTCTCCAGGAGCAAGTAAGGCTTTAAGCTGTCCCTAGAGAAGACCTTGGAAGTGTCTGTCTTGCCTAGGGTGACTCCTGAACATACACCTCTGTCCTGGAGGGTACAGGTGAGGCACAGCATCTACCCCCGCTCCTAGCAAGGCCATGGCAGCAAGTGAGGCATGGGGGCCAGAGTGGTATGAATCCAGCCCAGATGTGCTCCCACCTGGCTGCAGAAGCAAAGCAGCTGCACTGCCTCAGTGTGGGATGTCCTTATCACTTCTGGAGAGAGGAGGTTGAACGAGCTCGGCTTGTTTAGCCCAGCACGACACCCGCTGAGAGGGGATCTGATTGCTGTCCATAAATACGTCAACAGGACTAACAGCAGGGAAGAGCCGCTGAAGCTAAAAGAGGACACTGGCACTTGAACAAACAGGGCTAAAGCAGAAGGAACAAAATGTAGGCTGGAAATTATCGGCAGATTTGTAATCATCAGAGCAAAGAGAGGCTGGAATAGGCATCCCACAGAGCCAGAGTGGGCCAAAGTCAATGCTTGTGTCAGACAGAGTCTGCTCAGTCCATGAAGGGGGTGCTGTGCTGGATGTGTTCAAAGCAATAGTCCCCAGCCCCAGCAATGTTTTCTATGCAAGTCAGGCATTGCTGGTGAGAAGCACTTTTCCTTGGCTTCTGTCTCTCTCTCAGTGGAGGTGCTGGCACTGAGAGCCCCCCTTTCTCAACCAGGTAGATCAGCTTCTCTGCTGGGATGTGCTCCAGCTTCCATGCCCCAAAGGGCAGCTGGGCATTCAGTTTTCCATACCACATCCAGCCCATTCAAGATATGACTTAAACTATGCCCGTTCTCTATGCTAGCAGGAGCATGCTGAGGTATCATTTGGTACAGTTAAGCTTGGGTGAATCGAGCCGCAGCAATGTTATCCCTGCTGCCCACCCTGCCTCTCCTGGAGGGACCAGCCCTGGAGCAGTCAGCAGAAGGCATCAACAGCATAACCTGCCGCTGAAGATGAATTTGCAGACTGATGATTGGGCTGCCAGGGGTGAAGACCACGTTCACTTCTTCCCTTTCTGCTCCAAGAGTAGCAACCTCCAGCAGAAGGGCAGGGCAGCCAGCAAGGGAGAGCAAGGGACAACCCAAATGCTGCAGGCCAAGGTCAGATGGCAGACATGCTGTACCCCTAACTGTCTGACTGGCCCCAGCCCCAAAGCTGGCCCTTTGCACTGCAGCAGCTGGATGGCTGTGTATTTGCTCCTGAAGTACCATAGCTTAAGACTCAGCATCAACACTGTCTGCTGGTTTCCCTCTGTGCTGATGCAGCGGTGGCTAAAATCTTGTGGTGGATCGGTGTGGCTCTGCGCTGGATGCATGATGTGTTCAGCTGTCCCGGCTGTGGAGGGCAGCAACATCTGAGAGACCATGAGGGAATGGCTGCAAATTGATGTATCACACATGCCTCCCATTTGTGTTGGGAGCTCGAGTGCACCATGCTGATAAAGTCTGACGGGTTCGGGCTGCAGCCAGCCAGCTGGAGCCCTGGGAGAGCAAACTGACAGGTTTCAGCCATCAGTTGGGCACAAGGAGCCTGGATCTGGTCCAGTTTCTGTCCAGCCCTGGAGCTGGGCTAACGGACAGCTCTGCTGGAGGCCCTGCAATGTGAGTGGCTCGGGCAGTGTTTGGATCTCATGGGGATTTGGAGTGGGCAGTGCAAGCTCAGCAGGTTTGCGCTGGGTGACCTGCTTTGCCTCAGGCTAGATGTGAGCTGCGTGACCTGCCACGTAGCTCCCCTGGTCCCCACTATTGGCTTAGGCCAGACATCCCTTTCCTCCTCTATGCCCGGTGCAGCTCATGTTTTATGGGGAATTGAATTTAGTTATGTGGTTCATTGACTCTGTGCCCTGGAATTCCCTCGCCCCAAGTGCCCCCTCCCTCCAGCACGTGCTAGGAATCTGCTCTGAAGCAAATCCCCTCTGATATCTGCTAATCCTTTCTGTCTCACCCTACCCCACAGTGCCCCAAGCTGATACCACACTCTCCCCCGGAGGAACAGATCCTTCCCCAGTGACCTGCTTAACAGGAGCTGCTACAGCCTTCTACAGTCAAACAATACACGTTTGCCAATGTGCTGTCCTCTTCTAACCTGCCACTGGTACTGGTTTTGGCTGATGGCAACTGGAACCATAACTGGCATCCATAACACTCCTCTCCAAACACCAAGTTCCCAGGCAGCAGCAAACCCTGAAAGCTGAGAGTGGCACTTCCCCTGAGCTCAATAATTGTCATGAAGTTTAGATGCTTGTGCAAACATCTCTTGAAGTGAAAGCCACCTCTACACCTGCAGCAGCATCATCACCTTCCCAGCCACCTTGCCTGATGACAAATCGCTGTTTCATATGGGCTCATGACTGAGAGACCGGTGCCCAGCAGTGGTGCTTTCCCCAGCAAACGTCATGACGGCAGCTTGGGGGCAGGCAGGGAAGGGACACAGCCCTGGCCCGTCTCCTGGTTCGCTCTCCTGACGACGGTGTTGTGTAAATGTTGAAATATGGCTCCTTTTTACTTCCAGTTATGAGAGGTGGGTATCCTGCTTCGATCTGTCTCTCTCATACACATTCATAACATTCAAATTTATAATGTAATCTTACTTGCCGTTCCATATTTATGAGAAGTTTTGATGGGTGTTTCTTTATGTGATAATATCAAGCAGAATGCTAACCCATTGCCTCAAACCACTGTAAAGTCGTTTTCTTACATAATTGACACCAGCATATTCTTTCATTATACAAGATTTAGCATGCATCTGCTCCACCATTGCACAGCAATAGATGACTTTTTCCAGAGTCTCCTATTATCAATTCAAATTAGCCCCATTTCCCGAAGCTACTGTATGGATTTTACAGTTGACAGTAAGGGAAAAACACAGGAGCATAATGACTCTATTAAATTATTCAGGCCTAGTTAAACCCAGTTCGGTCTGAACTGGAGAGCAAGGAAACAGGGAAGAGGGGGGAGAAAGGGAAAAAGAAGCCCTAAACTCCACGCAACTCATTGGTTATAAAATGCAGCCATCTTTACAATGAGTTATAGAGTGCATCACCTGCAAGAGGCCTGGAAGTCCTTAATCAAAGAGAAAAGTCTGTCATATTACAGCACATTCATTTTAGTTAGGGTAATTGGGTTCAGCAAGAGGCTAAGAGGAAAAGTTTGGTGAAGAGACGGACGTTTATCACCTTTTATCTTCCCCAAATTTTGGTCCTGCTTGGTTTTCTTTCCAAACTATCTCATGGAGCTTCTTGCCGCCTGCTAATCCTATGTCAGTGCTTTTCCTTCTGCAAGGATGGGCAGTTGGACAGGGTGCCATTGGGTTTTGCCAGCTGATGCCATCCTAACAAAACACACTGTGCTTTGTTCCCTTGGCAGACAGTCAGACAGACAGGTAGATAAGGATGGACCTATGACTTTGGAGAGGGAGATACTGTGTGGGGATGGCCAGGTAAAGGAGTGACACTTGGCTGCTCATGGATCAATGACTGGAAAGAGAGAGAAATGGGACTAGATGTTTTGGCAGGAACACATCTAAAAATGGAAGACAGATGTATCAGGCTACCTGAGACACGGAAAAATAAGGGTCAGAGTCTACCCAAAATACAGAAAGATCACAGAATCACAGAATGGTCAGGGTTGGAAGGGACCTCTGGAGATCACCTAGTCCAACCCCCCCACCAAAGCAGGTTCACCTACAGCAAGGAGACTCCACAACCTCTCTGGGCAGCCTGTTCCAGTGCTCTGCCACCCCCAAAGTACAGAAGTTTTTCCTCATATTCAGATGGGACTTACTGAGTTTCAGTTTGTGCCCCTTAACCTGTTGCTGGGCACCACTGAAAAGAATCTGGCCTCATCCTCTTGACACCCACCCTTAAGGTATTTATAAGCATTGCTAAGATCCCCTCTCAGTCTTCTCTTCTCCAGGCTGAACAGGCACAGCTCTGTCCTCTCAGCCTTTCCTCATCAGGGAGATGC
>NW_009626799.1:0-11202 GCF_000690535.1 Cariama cristata
AAAGGTTGGACTCGATGATCCCAGGGGTCCCTTCCAACCAAATCGACTCTGTGAGTCTGTGAAAAGGGTGTCCATAGGGACCTTGGCATCTGTGCAATGCTTCTCAACTGGCATATCCACCCTGAGCCTTTCCAGGAGGCTGAACTCACCAACGCCTTTTACTTCACTGCTTGGTTGGCGCTAGTTGCTGTTGTTGCTCTGGAGCAATGAAGAATTAAACAAGAAGAATTTGCTGTACTAATTAGTCATTATCTTTACAGTGGTTGTGTTACTGATTATTGATGATTCATAAAATGTAGGGGCTGTAAGTCTGCAGGCATATTGAGGGGGGTAAAGATTTTTGTATTTGTGATTTAAAAGAGTGGAACTTTAACGAAGTGCTAAGTACATTTTGCTTAATGGTACTGCTATGATGGTAAGGTAATTGATTATCACTGATTTACATAAAAACATATGATTTAAGAAAGTACCATTGACTTTCACTTTAATTCTTTGATTAATAGCTGAGTCCTGTGGAGATTGACTAGGTTAGAATGATACTGGAAAGAATATTTGACAGTTTAAAATGTTAAAACAAAAATTTCTTCTCTGTTTTTAAGCTTTTGTTATTCCCAGATGGTTAGTTTGTTTATGATTTCTTTACCTCCAACCCTGTGTCTGTTCCTCTGCTCGCTGAAATCAGGGATTTTCTCCCTGACCTCTTTGGAACCAGGCTTGTGTCCACATCTTTTACCAGAAAAGTTTGTCATGAGCTACTGTACTAATTGATTTAGGTTGCAGATCTATGAGCAGTCCTTCCTGTCAGTCAGTCAAATAATGAGAGTTTTATTTAAATTGGAAATCATCAGCAATGAGATAGTCACTGAAGTCAGGAAATGAGCAGAAGTATGGTCATGATACCACTAATATGTAATGTCCACATGGTTAGATTCTTCTGGGAGTTAGGAAGATGTAGAATTAGTTTCTTCAGGAGAGATCCATAGGACATTTGTGAAGGCCAGCACTCATGTAATTATTCTTGCTGCCTCCTCTAGCTGTGTTTTGAAAGAGAAAAGTGAGACAGTCAGTTGTACGTGGGGCAATTTGGGCATATGAATGCAAGGGACTGATTCAGCTTGTAAAACAAAACTCAGAACTCCAAGTCCAGGAAGCAGGATTTCAGACATACTTTTTGCTGTATCTGATGAGGAAGTTTATTAACCCTTCCTATGCTCAGGTTCATTACTAGTCTTAATTTGAGGGTCCCATCTGTTTCCGTGCATTGTCTAAGTAGTGAAGTTGAGTAACTTAAGTTACGCATGGGAATCTTTCAGATATAGCAGCACCTTTTCTTCATCCTTGTGTGGTTCTGACCCTATCATGTCTGCACAGAGCAGAATGGGGACAAGTTCACCTGCATTGGAGCTCTCAGATTTTCTAATCCTCATGAAGATTTCCTACTGTTAGCACATGCAGGAGCACCCTGAAACTGACACCAGGGAAGAGAGAAAGACCCTGATTTTAGGCCCTTCTGTTGAGGTTTTTTCTCTTCATAAGGCTGACACAGAAACAGCAGGGGGAGAAACCATGAGTCACCGTTGTGTGACTTTTTTGTTGTTTTAAAATACCCAGGCTGAGAGAAGTGCCTACCCTACAAAGGAATCTCTGTAAAGGGATTGATAGACTTGCCTGCATCAATCTATGTCTTAGAAAAGTTTTTCTGTCTTGGACAAAACAGAGTAATTAAAGCTGGAAGTCCTCTGAAGTGATATAAAAGTGAAAGGGATTTATTTACAATGTCAGTTCCCTAGTAGCATTAATAAATGGATAATAAAATAAATATCTGTATCCTAACTGTCTTTGATGAAAGATCCCAGGCTCTTGATCAGTAGATTCTAGGGTAGTCAGAGCTGTGTACTGTAAAAAAAAGAAGCTTTTGCACTGATACTGACTCAAGTCTATTGTGTATTCTTACAGATTCATCTAATAAGACTACTTTAAAACTTTTTTTTTTTAATGAAAGTGAATCGTGATTAAAAATGTATTTAAGAGTTTCCTATATAATACCATTGGAGTGTGAATGTGCTGGTTTTCTCTTTTGGTTGGGGGGAAGAGGGGTTGGGAGCTTTCAGAGAAGAGTTTCTCTAACCTTACTCATAACTCATGCTTGATGATGGGTGCTAACTTTCATTTCTATACTGGTAGGCTTGCTTGCATTAAGTTACCTTTTGCTGTGGCAGGAGCTCAAGTGGGAAGTGAAGCTTTTGTGTGAGAAAAGGAGAGGTTAACTCCACTTATATTGGGGGCAGATTTTGCTTTGGAAAACAGTGGCAGGCTTTGTAGTTTAATCTTTTGGAGTACTGCCTGTTACCACCTTCTGACGTACATTGTCGGACTGAGAAGAATTGATGCTCAGTGGTGCATGAAAGTCCAACGTGTCAGTTGTAGCTATACATAATGCCACTGTCTCACATGCAGGCAAGGCTGTTAATACTTAACACGGTATTGTATTCTCTAAGGAAATACTGATAACTTCATCCCTTTTGAATGTTTATACCCATTCCTTTGAAAAATATTAAATTTAAGAATAAGGCAATACCTGGACAAAATGCTCAAACTAATGAGCACTGCAGAGCAAAATGCTGCACAAATAAGGCTCCGGGGTTCCTATGTGCAGGGAATGGTCCTGGGAATCGGCCTACAATTAGGGTTTTGTTCAAATTACATGTCTCGCAGGGCAATTGCTTTAACTTGCCTACAGCAGGCACCTGGGGTAACTGGTATCAGGAAAGCAGAGAATCTGCCCTTTTGGAGATTGCTAGCTTGCAGATAATCCTCCATATACATAAGGGGAACAGTATTTTATGGGCTCAAAGACTCTTTTCCCAAAGTACATGCATCCGTGGGAGGACATAGGTATTGTTCAGTTGCTTAACAACCTTCTGTAGCTAATGGTCTGAAGTGAAATAAATCAGTAGTGTACAGGACAAGTGTATTGAAATGTATCAAGATACAAAAAGTATTAAGGTAGTCCAACTCCTAGGAAATAGGGCAACAAAGCAGCCACAGCTGATGTCTGCTGGCTTTCTTGCAGCAGCTTTAAATTATGATGTGCGTTCATGTCTTCTGAAAGTGTCATGGCTCACATAGTACCAATGTTTTTTTCCTGCAAACTAAAGGCTATGGTTCTGGAAAACAATTTTAAATCTACAATCCAAACAAGTTTTCTCATCTGAAGAGTCACTTTTTTCCTAACCAAACCCATTAAGATATTATTATTGAATATATGTCACAAGGCCTTTAATACAAGTTCTTTGTTACATCCAAATGCATAAGGCAATTTTTGGCCAGAAAAAATAGCTTTCTGTAGTCCTAAGAAAAATACAAGTCCTTCTGTGTAACCAAGGTACTCTGTTGGGGAAAGAGGGGAAAGGAAGTGGTGTTTGTTGTTTCCTTATTTAAAACTCTACAGTTTTTCACTTAGAGGCAGATAAAACAAAATTAGGAGTTTGGTAAAATATGTTCATAAAAGATACACTTCAAAGCAACTAAATTTAGGCTGCTCGTCGTATGCCTGCCTGCCTTTGAGAGTTGTTAGGTTCTGTTTGATGTTTCATTCTTGCATGTAAAATGCTATCTTTTTAAGAACCAGACTGGAAAAAAATATCTGTATTGCTCTTCTTTACCAGGCTTCAACTACAGAAGTACAAATTGGGCCCATGAGACTGACACAAGATCCAATTCAGGTAAGATGCTCTTTCAGTTTCTTCATACAGTCAATTCAGTGTTAATGAGTGAAGATATTAAGGTTCAACCCCTATAATTAAATATAATGTTTCCATTTTATTTGTGCAAGGACTGTGAGATGGGTAATTGGTGTTTTGGTTTATCTGATTGCTTGAGAAGACACCTACAAGTAGATTAACTTGGTAAACAAGGTGCTTAGATTTCCATTAAAATTAAATAATTCCTTTTATCTGTCCTGTCAATAGGAGTGTGTGTGTACGTGATTTAGCAGGGGAAAGAGCTGCCTTTGTGGGTGTTAAAAACTGTTCAGTTCTGATATACCAAAGCAGAGAGGTCCATTAGAAAGTTTAGATACCCATTGAGTTTTGCTGCATTTTGCACAATAGGACAGAGAACTGAGCTTTTACAGGTCACCAATCCAAGAAATCACACGACTTCCAACAAGACAGGTTGAACTTCAGCTTGAGAAGCAGCAGCCCTCACCCGTACTTGCTTCTCTTTACGTCTATTTTGTTCCTGTGCCAGTGAACAGATGCCGAGGGTTATTTTTTTAGCTTATAGTGGGTGTTAGAGCTCTCAGATGATAGGAAATTAAATAATCTTGGCCTTTAACATTGCTGTAGTGATGCAGCATTCATTTGAATTAACTTCTTGGGTAACTTAAGTCTGTAAAATACAGAGACATTTAATCACCAGTCACCTTTTCTGTTTTGTTTTGGGGTTTTCTTCCCCTTATCTGGGTATGTGAGGAAAAACCTACATGTGGGAGAGATACTCTTCTCAGGGAAAATAAATCATGTGTATATGCATCATAAAGCTTTACATTTTTATTTCTGTGTTAAGCATTCAGTCTTAATGATGACTTGATCTAATGAAACTGTTTGTCTATATTATAATGAGACTGTGGAACAGTGTCTTCAGCAGTAGACCAGTCTTTGGTTTTTCAAGGAATTGCAACATAAGAGTGTGGAACTCTTCACAGGAAAATGTTCTTTAGACTGTGATCTTCTTCAGAAAGATAGTCAAGCAGATATTTAATGAATACAGATACTCTCAGTGCTTATGTCGGGATTTTACTTTGAGAAATTGGATTTGCCAAAGTACCGTAGTATCAGTGTTAGCTGTTATAAGTGAAGATTTTTCATATAAGAAGGCAAAGCGGGGTTTTTGTTGTTTTTAAAAGTGTTTGACATTTTTCTTGGTATCTTGTCAGGTGTTATTTTGTCCCTACATTACACAGGTGAGAATCTGTGGTGCTACCATAGAAGACATTAAGTAAAGCAGAAAGCAGACCTTAAGTAAAACCATTAACCGAAGAGTTTTCCATAAAGACATTGCCATACACTAACTTATTTACAGTAAAGGTAAAACACTTTATGCAAACCTACCTCCTTTGTTTGTAGGAAAAGCCACATTACCTCAGCTAATTTGGCAAGTATTGCACACATCCACACATTTAAAAAATGTGTGTTAATATTTTATTCCATCTTGACAATGGACTTACGTGTTTCTCTGTGCAGTGCAAACAGCTACTGAATATCACATTGTAAATGTTTATTTGTGGGTGCTTGATCATGTTCACAATTGCCTGATAAGTCAATTTAGTTTGTTAAAACAATTGCCACCAGGGCTTTTCTTAGCAATGTTAATTTTATTCTGATGCATGTTTTGTGCTGTTGTGAGACATCTGTGGCAACCTTGAAATGGCCCATATTTTTTGTCTGAGAGGTGACCTTACTTGTGATTGTAACCTGCCATACACCATTTAATAGATTCCTTACTGGACTTTATGACCATCTATGTTGGAGGACAAATCTGGTTTGTTTTGTACTAGATGGTGACCCAGGTGCTGCTGGCATTAAGGGGCAAGGGGAAGAGTCCAAAGCAAACCTACCAGCTCCAACCTTCCAAACACCCTCCTCACATGCAGCTTGCATGTCTACCCCAGTTTTGTGCCAAGGCTTGCAAATAGGCATGGTTTGGTTCTGAGACTTTGAAAATGACCATGATAAAAAGTACATGTAAATGTACTTTCTCCAGAGGACACAGGAGAAAGGTGGTTTTTATGAATGTTTAATGCATATAAAAAGCTGTCTTACCCTTTTGCGGAAGTGTTTACCAAGGCTTATAAAAGTGTGGATGTGTCCCCCATTCGAATACTGCATTTTCTCACCTCTTAGGACGTTCATTGACCATTGTCTCTTTCACACGATTGATGTCAAACTCCATTTCAGTTCTGATAATAGTGATCTTCCCTGCTGAGCTGCAAACGAAGCATGATGATGCGCAGCATTTTGCTGTTCCTCCGTGCCAATTTTTGGTGTAACAAGATCTCCTCTCTACCTTAATTCAGAGCCATTTTGTGTTTTCCACCTTAAAATTCTCTTGGTGGGGTACAATAACATAAAAATAATAAAGTAATTTTATTTTTACTTCTTAAGTTGCTGTTTGTAATTTTCACAGTTTCATTGTGGTACACTATGTTTCTGTACTCACCTGGTGTCTCTTGTTTTATTTTGAGCTCTTTAAAGCAAATTTCTGTCTATTTTCTGTATTTATGTGATAAACTGGGAACAAGACGTGCAATACTTGTGCAAAACAAATACTTAGAAAAGATGGTAAAAATTCCAATACATCACCAAAGAATGTAAAGTCTCCACAGGAGAAGCCCATGGTGCTCCTAAACCAGCACTGAGTAAAATTATCTTTTTACAGTAGCACTGTAAAAAGTTACTGTTTTTACAGTAACACTGACAAATTATACGCTGAAAAATAGCTACATGGTTTATTTGCCAAGAAACACAGATTGAATTTGAGCTTTTCCTTGACAGTGTTGTTTATATGGATTGTTGTATTTTTATCCTGACTTTGAGAGCATATCTTGCAATACACTTCTAGTTACATTATGTTTTGATGGTTCGTAGTAAGCTTCATAGAAATGTTAATGAGAAAGTGTGGTATTAATACTTTAAAAAAAACTTTTAAAGTTAATATTCTCAGAAGGATTCACACACTGATAATTATCTACTAGTAGGAGATCAAATGGTTTAATTAAGCTCCATTATTTCACAGCTGGTAAACAACTGCATTTTGCAATACTTTACTTCCAAACTGGGAATGTTGGGAGAAGGAAGATATCAAAAAATGTGCCTCAAAACCCCCACTTTCTGAACCATATTGTACTGATCAAACTAGGAACAAAATAAAACTAATAGCAGTTGGAACCAAACAGAAGATTGTATCAGAGTAGGGACTTCACCCAAGTATCCGCAGACAAAGTCTTCAGCTCAGCCGTGTCACTGCTTTCCAACACTTTGATGGCTAGAAAAAAGTCAGAGATTAGGTAGAGTGACAACAGTTACTGTGGATGTTAAGTGTCAGTAACCCAATTCTGCTTATTGTTAACTGCAATTAAAAATACTCTTTCTAATAAATTGAAACTTCTTGATTTATTTCTAATATTTATGGAAATTCCAAGCATATAATTTTCTTCCACTGTTTAATGAAACCTTGACTGATTGTCCTGCCACAGTAACATTAATTAATTTGTTTATTGTTCAGAATTCAACAATCCAGACAGCTCAAGATACGAGAAAATTTATGGTCACCTTTTCTAGCTTCTAGGCTGGTGGTGCTGAATTCCATGTGATGACACCACAGCTGCCAAGAGCAGCACAGATGAAAGGTTGCTCACCTTTCTTATGGGTATTTGGGGCAAAATTTTGCATATTTTACTCAGGCAGGTTGTTTCAGTGAAGTCGGGGGATTACTTTTATTTGTGAAATGAACAGGATTTTTCTTTATGCATAGATTATTCTTTGGCTGCCGCCTTGCTGTGCAATTTGAATAGCTGCGGATACACTTTTGACTTTTGGAGACCTTTCTTTTTCGCAGCATATTTGCACTAAATTAGTCTTTTCTTCTTCTGTCACACAGGGTGGCATGGTTAGTGATCAGTTGCTATGGTAAATGTGAGCAAGTTGTGAAGGGGATTGTCTACATGGCTTATGTTTTTAGCTGTGTAACTTGCACACTGATAATATATATAATATAGGGCAAGGATGCAGAATTTGTTCTCTTTTAAAAACACACTTTCTTTCATACAAGAAGCACACAAATACAGCTGTTTCCAGCCTATATTCTGTGTGTCAGTTAGAAACAGACTTCCTACAGCATCAATTTGATTTTTAGAATAGCACCTCAGCACGCATCGTGCCTGATCTTGTGTGAGCAGCTCCTTAAGTGTTCAGGTGAAGTTGTCAAAACTACCTCATATATTTACATGATTAGGGACAATTTATTGGGTAAATATTGTGATGTTTGAATCAGTTTTTTTGCCCTACCCAGCCCTGTCCATACTGGCTTGTCTGTTGTTGTTTTCAGTTTTGAAAGAATATGGGTTAACTCCATTTTGTTTTACATCAAAGGAGATATAATGAATAAAACTGTGTTATGTTAACTGTTTGTCCCTGAAAAGCAGTAATTAAGGCAGCTGCATTTCAGACAGTTCCTTACAATTAAAATTGTATGTAGCTGGATTGGCCTGAGGAGAGTGGCAATGATGTTTGCACACCTACCCACCTACTCTGGGTCACTGCTGATTGAAACTGAACGTGAGTTAAAGAGACTTATCATCTGGCAGCTGGTTTTGTCCTAAATATCAATCCTAGTTAACTATTGGTTGTCTATTGATAATCACTCTATCTATTAAGAAAGTTTTGCTACTGCATCAGCTGTTTCACAGTCTGAAATCTTCTGACGTTCAAAGCAGACTCAACCTTTCGTATAGCAGAAGTGTTTGTTAAGATGTGTACCATGCAGAGAACCATTTTGTATGTTTAATGTGGCGCTGCTGTTTTGCGTGCTTTGCAGGTTTTGCTGATCTTTGCAAAAGAAGACAACCAAAGTGATGGTTTCTGGTGGGCTTGTGACAGAGCTGGATACAGGTGCAATATTGCCCGGACTCCAGAGTCAGCACTTGAATGTTTTCTTGATAAGCACCAAGAAATAATTGTTATAGATCACAGGAACTCCAGATATTTTGATGCAGAAGATATCTGCAGGTAAGCTAAAGGACCTTATGTTTCTCTTGAACTTGAGAATATATTGTACAAAACCAAACCTCCTAATTTTAAAAATAAAAAAGAGGGGGGGGTCAGGGCGGAAAACGAACAAACAAACAAATGAACCCCCAACACTATAGTAAAATGGAAGTTTGGGGATTGAGACCAGGAGGTTTGCATACATCTGTAAGAACAGAACAATATTAAAAATACACTTTTGGCAAAGCTGAATTGTGTCTTTGGTTGATGGGCTTCTGTCAGAGCATAAGCCAGAGCTGTTATGAAATCCCTGCTGTCTGTGTGTGCTTCTTGCCTGGGTTACTGCTGCAGCAAAGTCTGAAGCTGCAGGGTTTCAAAGGGATGTGTGTGTTTATCCACTGGGTCAGGCACTGCCAGCTCTTCGCTAAAGTTCACATCACTCTTCTCTCCACGTGATTGTGTCTTAGCAGCTCTGAAGTTGCAAGTGCTTAGTATTGGGATTCTTTGATAAAATACACTGTTTCAACTGAAGCATACATTTTCTACTATATACCATACTATGCTTCTCAGTCCATCATGAGCTGAAATTTGCCATGTTTATGACAAGGAGCTCAAATACTTGTGCTGATGGAAGTTCTTCTAAAAGACCAATAAATAAATGTAAAGACTCTTTATTCAGGACAGTATGACATGACTGAAAAAAGTTATCTTTAGTCAGTAAAAGGTGAATGGAGTGTTCTTCTTATAGTTGGTCATGTTCTTTTCAGTTTCTCAATAATATGTAAAGTGGTAACATTTCATAAATGATCACATACATTTGCTATACCCCCTTTTCTTATTTGCATGCCCCAAAAGCACTTTCCACCTTCTAAAGAAATGTTTGCAGTATCTAGAAGGATAATAGTAAATATGGGAAATGGTGGTGGAGATTCTTGTTTAAATTAGCTAATAGATACTGAAAATGCATTGTATAGATTGACCTTTCTCAACCCTTGCATTCAGACCATTCTGCACCAAACAAGATAAGTAAACAGGACAAACCTTTGCTAGGTTAAGAGAGTGGATTTGAAGAGCTGCTGTTCATGCCCTGTGGTTTTGGAGCTCTTACCTCTTCACTGAGTTGAGTAAAATCTGGGGAATTTGGTAGCAAAATGGAAACGGATTGTCTAAGTTGTGATAGGTAGGTTTTGGCAGTGTGATACCCTATTTTCTAGCCCCAATGGTGTCTTTGAGTCCTGGTTTTCATTTATATTTTCTGTGAAGATACTCAGAGTAACATTGAGAAAGTATGTGGTGTAACTGAGAAGTTTTTGTTTCCTCAGGTCTATTCGTGCCACAAAACCATCAGAGCACACCGTAATACTTGCTGTGGTTCCACGCACGTAAGTGTTACTGTTTTGTGAAAGACTTTTATTTTACTGTATAAGAACGTTATGTATAATAGTTAGCTAATAACAGAAACTATCTTACTAGAAAGGCTTACAGAGTAAGTTTAGTATTGTTTTACCTGAAATGGAGTGATGTTTTATATGGCCTATTTAAGTATTTGATAACTTTCTATTTATACAGAATAGTAGTGTCCCTATCACCTTCAGAGGATCATAATGTAATAACTTGTATACAAGGAAAAATTAGAAAGCAAAGTGTTGGTTTCTAAAAGAAAAAAAATAGAAAGCTGTGGGTTACTTTCTAAAGGAAAAAACTAGATCAAATAACACGCCGTGGTTATTAGGGAACTGGGTAATGGAATAAACATTAGTCCTGTTGGTCCTAAACTCACCAGAATGTTATCCTGAAATCCTTGTTCAATAATTCATACCCCATGTGTTCAGGTAGAATTCTTACTGACTTCAGTATATTTTTATCAAATACCTTCAAAAAAGTGACCTTTCCTGTCTTTGTTAAAACTCGTGCACACTACCAAATCCATTCTAATTTTAGTAATTTCCTAGCTCAATTAAAATATTAGGAAATAGAGTGGCAGGAGAACTACTCCTGCCAAGATTAGAAAATAAACTAAGTTTTCTGCTGAGCAAGACTTTACAACTTGCTTCGCCTTTTACATGATACTTTTTTAGATTCTTTCTCATACGATATCACAGGATGTCTTCTATCTTCTTTGTGCTTTCTTTTTGTAATGCCCTTTTGTGTCTGTGAAGAGACACAGGTCTTCTGTGTACCTACCAGAGTATCTGCCAGGTTTGCTGTAGGAATAGCTATCAGGTTGTAGCAATAGCTGCAAATACCTATAAAGGAGACTATAGCATCAACTTCTGTATTAATGTGATTTTATGTATGTATTTTATGCAAGAGTGTTCCCACTGCATTCATTATGTTCAGGTAATTATGTCAAATTAATGCCATCTAATTCTTAAATGTTGTGTGACCATACAACATACCAGTTGTGCTCATTATTTTTATCAATGATCTGGAC
>NW_009626800.1:0-7050 GCF_000690535.1 Cariama cristata
TATGTAAAGTTCCCTGTTACTGCATCAATTCCCCCCTTTTCTATAAAATTTGCAAATTCTTTTGCAATTAGATTATTCCATTGCCTCCAAGAGACCGGGCGAAATATTTCCCGGTTTCTACTTGATGTTTAATTTTATTTCTCTTCCAATTCTCATAATTTTCTGCTGCATTGTGACTGCACCATAAGAAACACCGAAGCATAATACAAATCATTATCCCTAACAACAATAGGAGTAATATTCCAATAAATATCTGTTTTAGCCATCTAAAATTTGGTAACCATGAGGTTAATTTGTCCCAGAGCTCCTGGAATCCCCATGAAGTGTTGTCTTGCGTGACTAAGTGTAATACTTGGGTATGCTGCCAAATTTTTTGAAGGTCTGTCTCTACGCGTTGGTCTTGATTAATGTAAGTACAGCAGTGTTCATTAAGCGCTGTACACAAGCCTCCTTGGTGAGCGAAAAGCATGTCAAGGCCTAGACGGTTTTGAAGGGTAACTTTACTGAGGGAAGTAATTTCCTCCTGCAGGCCTTGAATTGCATCAATGGTGAAATTATTAATGATTTCTAAAGTAGCAGATATATTTACCAAAGCCTTTTCTAATTCGCTTACTCCAAGCCAAGGGAGAAACCATCTTACAAAGCTATGAAAAGCAGTAGGCCTCTGGATAAGGGGATTACTGCGTTTATGCATTGACCTCATGTATGTACGTAACAATGGAAGGGAATCTTGTTGGGTTAAATTTGTTAGGCTCTCCACTATAATGGCATTGGGCGCTAGTGTTCCTATGGCGCATTGGCCAACCCAACTTAAAGGTAGTACTTTATATCCTTTTAGCCCACATATCCAATACCACCCTGCTTGGAGGGGCCACCCCTTAGGCGCTGTACGATTTCTGCGTCGGGTCTGATTTGTGTTCCACAGATTGGCGCCTCCGTATCTAATGTATGTAGAGCAATTAGAGTAACTACCTACAAATATGGGATTTTTTCCGCACCGGGGGTCAGTACTATTTCCTCCAATATTTGTGGAAGTGTTGGAAAGATAACATCTTTGCACACATGGGACGTCTAAAGTACTATTCCATAATGCGGTAATCTCCGCATTCCACTGTAGGTTCGGAGGAGGGATTTCAGAATAACTTTTAATAGAGGAATTGCTGAGGCCTTGGATAATAGTGGAGGTATTTGGAAATATAATTGCTACTATAGGATACCCTTGGCTCTGGCTCTCAGGAAACCGTGAACACACCCAACAACGAGACTTGTTACTAATCTGTGCCATTTGTTCATGTACTTGGATAAAGGTATTAGCCTGCCATGCAAAGGCAACGGTCGGTAGGTATACCCAGGTTACCGTGAGAAGACCAAGTGTCCATCGGGTTTGGTAAAAACCTTCCATTGTCCTGGTGCCTTCTTAACCCTTGAATAGTGGATCCAAGCAGGTTGTTCCTTGACCTTGACGGCTGTGTGGGTCGTTAGTATCACCTGGTATGGTCCAATCCACTTCTCTTCCAATGGTTGACCTGAAAAATTCTTTACATAAACATAATCACCCGGTATAAAAAAATGAATTGGTTGATCTAATCCCCTAGCCCGAGTTCCCAAAACGTGTTTGTGGACAGTTTCTAATTGCTTTTGAAGAGACTTCATGTAGTCATGTAAATATCCTTCTCCTAACTGAGTCAAATCTTCTCCTGTAAATTGGGACTGATAGGGTCTACCATACAGTATTTCAAAAGGGCTGAGATTTTCTCTAGTTCTTGGTTTAACTCTTATCCTAAGTAATGCTAAAGGTAGTGATTGGGGCCAGGATAAATTGGCTTCTTGACCGATTTTCGCTATTTGTTGTTTAATTAGATGGTTCATCTTTTCAACCTGCCCACTTGCTTGTGGTCGGTATGGGGTATGTAACTGCCAATCTACCTTTAAAATTTTCCCTACTTGTTGTACGACCTTTGCACAAAAATGCGAACCTCGGTCAGAGGACATTGTTGCTGGAATTCCAAAACGAGGAATAATTTCGTTCAACAGTACCTTGGTTACTTCCTTTGCTTTGTTTGTTCGACAGGGATAAGCCTCTGGCCAACCTGAAAAAGTGTCTGTCATTACTAATAAATATCTATACCCCCCTTTTTTGGGGAGCTCAGAAAAATCAATTTGCCATTGCTGCCCCGGATAATTTCCTTTACCAATTACTCCTAATTTTATTTTGTGGGATGTATTAGGATTATTACGCTGACAAATCTCGCATTGTTGTGAAACCTGCTTTATAGTAGTATATAGGTTACGTCCTACTAATCTTTTATTTAATTCTTGATATAGAGCATCTGCTCCCCAGTGGGTTTTATTATGTTCTACCGTAACCAAAGTCCTTATTAGATTGGACGGTATGACTATTCGACTATCTTTTAGCTGGGCCCATTTTTCGGATTTAATTTCACCATTTAGATCTTCAATTAATTTTAAATCTTCCTTTGAATAATTGGGTGATTGGTTCATACTTACAGTCTGGAGTTTACCGTCTGGTATTAGTGAAAATTCATTAACTGTTGCCTCTTCTGCTACTCGCCTAGCCTCGCGATCGGCTAGCCGGTTTCCAATTTCTGGGTCTGTATTTCCTTTTTGGTGTCCTTTGCAATGCATTATAGCTATTTTCTCTGGTTGGTTCACAGCCTCCAGCAATTTTAAAATCTCCTCCGCGTGTTTTATTTGTTTGCCTTGTGCAGTCAAGAGTCCTCGCTCTTTCCAAATTGCACCATGGGCGTGGACCACTCCGAATGCATATTTTGAGTCCGTCCAAATATTTATTCTTTTTCCTTTCGCTAATTCCAGGGCTCTGGTGAGAGCGATTATCTCTGCCTTTTGGGCCGAGGTTCTTGAGGGTAAAGGCTTAGCTTCAATCACTCGCTGGGTGGTGGTGATTGCATAGCCTGCTTTTCGCTGACCTTGTTTCATGAAGCTGCTTCCATCGGTGTACCAGGATTCTTCAGCATCGTCCAGAGGTTCTTCTCGGAGATCGGATCGGCTGGAATATGTAGCTTCAATGGTTTCTATACAGTCATGTGATACTGGTTCGTCTTGGGCCTTACTAAGGAAAGAAGCTGGGTTGACAATGTTAGTGACTACTATTTCTACATCATCTTGCTCTACCAGCACGGCTTGGTATTTTAAAAATCTCTGGGGCGAGAGCCAGTGGCCTCCTTTTTGTTCCAAGACTGTTGAAACAGTATGGGAAACTAATACTGTCATTTTCTGTCCCAAGGTAAGCTTCCGGGCTTCCTGGATGTTAGTTACAACCGCAGCCACTGCGCGAAGGCATCCCGGCCATCCTTTACTGACTTCATCTAATTGTTTGGAGAAGTAGGCCACTGCTCGTTTATAAGGGCCAAGTTTCTGAGCTAATACGCCTAAGGCTATTCCTTGCCTCTCATGGGAGAATAGCCAGAATGGCTTTGAGACATCCGGTATTCCTAGGGCAGGGGCCCTCATCAATTCCTGTTTAAGCTGTTTGAAAGCAGCTCGTGCTTCATTAGTCCAATTTATCTTTGGTTGATTATCCTTTATTATTTCATATAAGGGTTTTACTAATAATCCATAATTATATATCCAAAGACGGCACCAACCTGTCATTCCCAGGAATGTCCGTAATTCTTTTGCTGTCTGGGGTTCCGGGGTGCGACAGATGGCCTCTTTTCTCGCAGTTCCGAGTTCCCGTTGCCCTCCCGAAATTTCCAATCCTAGATAGGTGACGCGTTGCTGGATCAGCTGGGCTTTCTGTTGAGAAACTCGGTATCCATTTAATCCCAAAAAGTTAAGGAGATTTATAGTCCATGTGGTACAATTTTCTTTAGTTTCAGTGGCAATTAAAAGATCGTCTACATACTGCAATAGGGTTCCCCTATTATCTGGGGGTGCCCAAGCCTCGAGTTCCTTAGCTAATTGATTTCCAAAAATGGTGGGACTGTTTTTAAAGCCTTGTGGTAAGACCGTCCAGGTTAGCTGAGTCTTTCTTCCCGACTCCGGATTTTCTCATTCAAAGGCAAATAATTTTTGACTTTCAACGGCTAGTGGTAGACAGAAGAAGGCATCTTTTAAATCCAGCACGGTAAACCAGAGCTGTGTGTCCTTTAGCTTTGTGAGCAGCGTATACGGATTAGCTACTACAGGATGTATATCCTCGGTTATTTTGTTTATTGCTCTTAAATCTTGGACTAGCCTATAGCTGCTTCCATCAGCCTTTTTAACCGGTAATATGGGAGTATTATATTCTGATTCACACTCAGTTAATAATCCATATCTCAAAAATCGATCAATTGTTTCTTTTATTCCTTTCCTATCCTCTAACCTTAAAGGATATTGTTTTATCTTTACCGGTGTAGATTCCGATTTTAATTTAATCACTATGGGAACAGCATTTTTGGCTCTCCCCGGGACATCGGTGGCCCATACTCCTGGATATACCTGGTCAATTATTTCTGAAGGTATCTCAAAATTGGGTGGTGTTTGCAATAGTGCTAAACTTAGAATTTCAATTAATTGTTTTTCTTTAATTTGGAATTTTATTTTCCCTTTTTCAAAAATGATGTTAGCTCCCAATTGCTCTAACAAATCTCGACCTAATAAGGGTTTAGGAGAATTTGGTAGATAGAGAAATCTATGTATCCCCACTTGTTTTCCTAATTTATAGGTGAGAGGTTTCAAAAAATGAGCTTTTTCAGGTTGACCAGTGGCTCCAATTACCGTGACAAACTCCTTATCTTCTGGTATTAGCTTTTGATTTAACACTGAATATGATGCCCCAGTATCTACAAGAAAATCTACTTCTTGCCCTTCCTTCCCTAGCTTAATTTTAACCAGTGGATCCGCTAGGGTGGATTCCCCCGGTTCCCTTCATTGATCCGAATCAATATGTGCTACAACGGAGGATTTGTCGACCAGCTTAGGGCATTGCCCTTTCCAATGTCCTATCTCTTTACAATAGGCACACTGATTTGGTCCTAACGGTCGACGTACTCCTCCCTTTTTACTCTGCTGCCCTTTCTCGAAAGGAGGGTTTCCTTGTTTCCCTAGAGCAGCTACAGTAGCTACTGCAATTGCTTTTCCCATTTTACGCACATTTTGTTCCTCTCGGTTTCGATATATTTTCCATGCTTCTTCTAACAGTTTCTCTAAATCTCTGATTTCGGGCTCCTTTAACTTTTGGAGTTTCCGTCTTATATCATCGGAGGATTGCCCTAAAAATAGGGAAAGCAATTGCTGTTTTCCTTCATCAGACAATGGATCTAAGGTGGTAAATTTTCTCATAGCAGTTCTCAATCTATCAAGGAATTCAGTAGGGGTTTCTGTTTGATTTTGTTTTATGGCATATAGGCTTGACCAGTTTACCGCTTTTGGCACTGCCGTTTCGATGTCGATTTTTATCCATTTTTGATACCTTTTTAACAATTGATATTCTTGATCATCGTTTGGATTCCAATTAGGATCATCCCTAGGTACATGGATATCCACTGTACCCGGCAAAGTCCCCGCAGTGATTTGAATTTGAACTTGGGTGCGGGCACTTTTGATTATTAATTGTTTCTCGGTTTCAGTTAATGCGTCTAACATTAAATCGATATCTTTCCAATCTGGGTCCTGGTTTTTAACAATTAACTCAAATCGTTTAGCGACCCCTTCGGGGTCATCCCGATACCCTTTTACAGTTTCTTTCCATGTGTCCAAATCGTTCATTGTGAAAGGTATCTTAATCCTTGTGGGTCCTGTGGTACCAACAGCTTGCCGTAAAGGCGCCTGTATCACAGGACCCGCCTTACTTCTGGTACGAGCCGTTATGGGAGTAAACCCTGCGGCGCCCGTACTTGCCTCTTCCTCCGGATCATTTGGCTCCTCAGCCGCGACCGAATTATCATCGGGGGGGGTTTGAGGCCTGGGCGGAGGAACGTAATCTTCCAATCTTTCCTCTGCCTCTTTTAATTTCGTACACCTTTGCCCTATGCTACAAGCTGAACAGCATCTTTTTAATTTTCCCCCATTCTTCTTCTGTTCCTTTTCTATAGCCAATACAAGAGGGTCTTGAGGAGCCAAGTTAATTCCACACTCTCTTTGCCACTCTGGGTGATTCCTTAGTGTGAAAAACATATCGGCATACATAACTTCATCCCATTTACCTTCCCGTCTTAAAAATAACATTAATTGCAATAGTGCGTTATAGTGTAAGGTCCCATTGAACGGCCATTTCTCACCATCTTCCAATTTATACAGTGGCCACCATTGATTACAATATTTTATTAAGGTTCTTTTATTTACACTACCTCCCGGGGGCCCCCCTATCTCTTTCCAATGTGCCAAAATGCAACCTAAAGGGCTCTTTTTTTGAATGCCACCACTCTGCCCCCCGCCCATTGTGCCTATTTATAAAATACACCAAACAGGACACTTCTTGCAATAACAACTACACAAGACTAGTATAATAATTAACACAACAATTACTGCTATAATGCCACACCAATAACTTTCCAAAATCATGAAACAATATTCACACAATTTCTCTCACACACGTTTTTTTCACTCACTCAGGAAGTCTTTCTAATTTCTCGTACTTGATGCAAATTTAAAATCAATTCCGGAATCCATTAGCTATGGTCGGTTTACCCAGAAGACAATACCGAAATTAAATGTCTGGATACTTGCACGAACACCAAACCAAAAGCACGAGGAGTGCTCAATAGCATACAATGTATGCTGTAACAAAAGGCGTCCTTACATGTACCAGACCAAAAGCAAACGTATGTTCAAAGTAATAATTTCAATTACCCGACATACGCCATCCCGCATAAGTAAACCTTATGTCTTACGGACAGCTTTCCAAATAACCGGTCCCAAAATAAATTTAAAGAGTACCTGTGCCGTTTTTGGGCAGATGGAGTCCTTGTCTGCTCCTGCAATGATCCGAGTGAGGCGAGGAGTCCCTCCGGGAAATCCCGGGGGTACCCAAGGGAGTCCTGTTCTCAGCGGGTCTTGCAGCCGAGCAGAGAGGGTCCCATCTGG
>NW_009626801.1:0-608 GCF_000690535.1 Cariama cristata
AAATTGTCACCTCTCCCCTTTCCCTCGTTTTCAGCCCGAGGTCGCCCAGGCGGAGCTGCCCCGTGTTCCTAAGAGGGGGGAGAGTGACTCCGGGAAAAGCTTGGGGCAAGGGGAGGAAGGGGGAGTGGGGTGCTCCCTTCTGCTGCCCCACAACCTGGCACCTCTCCCCCCACCCCTGGGTAGCAGCTCCCTCAGCAGTGACCCAAGAGAGGTAGGACGGGGCTCCTGACACCCTCCAGCTGAAAAAGAGGTTTTCCAAGCAAAGACACCAGCAGACCATTACATAAGAGGAAAAAAAAATCCTGCAGCTCCCCAGACCAAAGGAGAGCAGCAGAGAAATGCATGCGTTTGCGGTAGGAAAGCTGCCCACCAACTCTCTAGGCAGCGAGCTCTGCTCCTCCAGGAGCTTCAGCCAGGACTGTTTGGGACAGCAAACACAGCCCTAGCAGACCTGACAGCCCCTTGCAGGCAAAGCAGGAGAAAAGGCAGCCTTGCTTTGCGGGAGCTTTATACTTAACTCATAAGTCTAAATCCCAGAAATCTAATTTAAAAACAAAACCTGAAAAATTATGCAGATCTCTGTTCGGTGTCTCCCCCCCCACACTCAA
>NW_009626801.1:621-1678 GCF_000690535.1 Cariama cristata
AGCTAGTTTTGTCAAGTAGAAGTTGATTTATTTTGGGACGGGACCAAGGATGTTGTGCAAAGCCTGAGAGAGCGAGGTTCTTCCACCATAAACCCTTAGTGAAACAGAAGGCGGGAGAGTGGAAACTGGGGAGCTTGGGACTGTCAGTTAGCAGACTCTGCCCAATCCCGGACTAGGTAAACAGCGGTCTGTGCTCAGCTTGAAGTAATTACCAGTGTTTTGGAAAAAACCTGCATATTCAGCAATTCCTTTCATGCTGACACCCCTACTTATGCTTCTGTATGGATGAACAGGACAAAGAAAGAAGGAGCCCATCTCTGAGGGCTTTGAAGGGTTTGTGTTAAGTCACAGACACAGTGATTCAGCCTAAGCCTGAGCTCCTGCAGAAGCATGGAAAAGTGAAATTCTTCCAAGGGATGCAACAGAGATGCTGGGAGCACTGGATTGGAAACCTACCTGCCTGAAATCAGTGGCTAAGATTCATAACTGCCTTGGTAAAACTGGTTTAATTTTTAGATATTTGAATGGGTGCTGCAAGCACACCATGCCTTTAAAATTCAGGCTTTTTTTACCTAGTGGTCTGGACACTGCTGATCTGGAGATGCTTGCAAATATGGGCTGGAGTTCTTACAGGTAACAAGAAGGGGAGGTCGAAGGTGGGAAATTCTGTAGAAAAGGCCCTATCAGCCTCCTGTTTGCTCATCTTAAAGCATTGCCCATGATGGAAAAGTCCCTCAAGAGCCCCAGGAAATGCTAAGCTCCATTGGTACAAATTACAGCTCTTTGTCTATTTTATGGTGCACTTATGCCGATGGTTGAGTGCTCCCAGTGAATAAAGTCTAAATACAAAGTCTTTATTGAACCTTTGTACTTACACACGTAAGTGAGACCTTGAGTGGGAAGTCAGAACCTGATTCCGCATTTCTACACGTGCAGGCTTATAATAGCTTTTGACAGAGTACGTCACCGTATCGAAGCTATGGGTGCTACTGACAGAGATGAACATGAACATGAACATGAACACACGGCTGAACATGAGCCAGCAGTGTGCCCAGGC
>NW_009626801.1:1833-36419 GCF_000690535.1 Cariama cristata
GTCCAGAGAAGGGCAACGAAGCTGGTGAAGGGTCTGGAGCACAAGTCTGATGGGGAGCGGCTGAGGGAGCTGGGGGTGTTTAGTCTGGAGAAAAGGAGGGTGAGGGGAGACCTGATCGCTCTCTACAACTACCTGAAAGAAGGTTGTAGTGAGGTTGGGGTCGGTCACTTCTCCCAGGCAACCAGTGGCAGGACAAGAGGGCATAGTCTGAAACTGTGCCAGGGTAAGTTCAGGCTAGAAATGAGGAGGCATTTCTTCACCGAAAGGGTCATTAGGCATTGGGATGGGCTGCCCAGGGAGGTGGTGGAGTCACCATCCCCGGATGTATTTAAGAAAAGACTGGACGTGGCACTTAGTGCCATGGTCTAGTTGACATGGGGGTGTTAGGGCAAAGGTTGGACTCGATGATCCCAGAGGTCTCTTCCAATCAAATCAATTCTGTGTGATTCCGTGTGAGAAGATACCTTAGCACTGTGGGCCTCAGCACAGGCTGCAGAAGCTCTGCCTGGAGCCTTTGGGCCCTTGGTACTTACTGGTTCTGTGGTTTATATGGTGTTGGTACCTGGTCTGGCAGGGATAAAGCTGCAACCACTTCTCTTGGTTGCCATGCTCTTGCCTAGTAAGCCCTCCGTAGAGCTGATCATTGCCCAGGAGGTTGGCCAGATCCTCCTGTTGGCCACAGGAAGAGGTCAGGAACACAGTACAAGCACCCTGGACTACCCTAGGAGGAGCAGATCCCTCTGGTGCTAAATAAGATACGGCAAGGGATGGGTTTTTTCTGCTCTTGGACAAATTCTGTCTGCCAGGATGCTGCAGTGGAGCGTTTAGACACAGCACTGCTGAAGCACAGACCGTGCAAAGAGAGGGCAAAGAAATATGTGCAATGAATGGTGTGACTGAGCACACGCTGCTTCCTTCCTGAGCAAGAAAAGAAAGCAATGTTGCCAAAGGGCACTGGCAGTTGGTCTCGCCTGTCCCTTCAAGCACACAATAACAAAATATAATCTGGCATCAGTGTCCTCGCAGGTAACATGATTGATAAAGTGACCAATGCATTACGCTGGTCGTCTCAAATAGCAAAATCCATGGAGGATCTAAAAATTCAGTTTGAAGTACATCTCAGAAACAAGCAGGGCATCAGCCACCTTTTCTGAGAACAGTGTTGGGATATGCTGGTATTTATATCCTCCCTGGTGTCATCCAATGAATCCTCTTTAAAGAGGAATAACTGACATGTCAGGGTTGTTAGCTGTGGGAACTGAATGATGGTTCACAGGGTCTGGAGCGCAGAGAAATAACAAACCACAGAGAGATTCAAAACAGTCAGAAATATTTGAAAGAAGATTCAGCTTGGAAAAAATGCAACTGTATCTGGGGAAAATAATTGCAGTTTGGGAACTGTAATTCCCAAACTTGGGAACTTTTGGGACAACTTTGGGAACAAATGATTCACCACAAAAAAAAAACCAGGATTGCAGCACAGGACAAGGTAGACATGGTTTTGGGAAAAAAACGTTACATAGCAGAAAGTCAAAGCAATACAAATTTACTTTCAGAGATATCCTAAAGCAGGGAGGGAACAGTCCCTCTATGTTACTGAGGTGGCTGCACTGGGGGGCTGTGTTCAGCTCAGAGGGTTACTGAGATACAGTAAACTTGTCGATAGTTTAAATAAGAATTATCAACGGTCTCGAGGGGTTGACATAGGTGCACTGATTAGGTACTGAAGGAGGTAGAGTTGGGTGCCCAAGAGCTGGGTTGCCATGCATTGATTCACAAGCAAGTAAAGTTACAAACAGTCGTATTGACATAGTGATTTTAAGTTGTTATGGTTTAATAGCTGCGTGGATATAGTAAAAACTGACGGTACAAAAAGACATTAAACAGTGAAAAATAGGAATATTTTAGCATAGCCACAGAGGCTGTGTATATAAGAGTAAATAAAATAGACTTCAGACCGACTAGCAATTCATGTTCATACACTTACACAATTTTCTACCTTAAACTGGGAAAGAAAAACTCTAGTGTGATATACAGTTTAGTTTTAAAAATATGGACTTTAAGAGAAAATCCTTTAGCAATTCTCATTTAAGTTCTGAACTTCCTTGGACTTCAAGGCCAGCACTACACAGGAGCCAGGCAGGGAGGGCAGGGGTGGAAAGGTGGAGACAGAGGGGGTTTGTGCGTAGAACTGGGGGGTGAGAGCATCAGAGGAAGGATGGGAGAGCTGGGGTGACTCTTTTGGGGAGGAACCAAACTGTGGTTACTGTGGTTGAATTGGCTGTTTTGGGTTTTTTTGGCATGTGGTGGTTTTGAAAATAGTTGAGAAAATCCTGTCAGAAATGGAGGGTAAGAAACACTGAGGTGCCTTGTGCTTTTTAGGGAGAATGTCAGGCCCTGTAGGACCAGAAACCTGCACCCACTGACTTTGGAGATTTTAAACAGAAACACCTGAGACTGATGAAAAGTATGGACAGTCAGGCTGTCAGTAAAGACACAGGAGGCTTTAGTGGTAATAATAAAAGGAGTAGAAGCTAAAGAGCCATTGAAACTCTTGTATTGGAGGAAGCAAGTATCAGATCTTTTATGTATTGACATATTTTGAAATGTTCAGCTTTATTATAAAAGCTTTATTCCCCCAATTAGGTGTTGTTTCCTTAAGTAGCTGCAGGGAAGCTGGTAAAGTTGCTAAAATACTACTCACATTAGTAAAGACTGTCAAGCCAGAGTTTTCAAAGGGTTAATATTTGTTGAATAAAATTGGTCAGTACTTTCACATATGAAAAACATACATGGAAAAATATTAGGCATGAACCCACTTTTTTATTCTACACTTAATGGATTATTTTATCTCTCCTACAAGAAACAAGTTCTTTTAGTTTTGAAAAGCAAAAACTGTCACTTCAAAAAGCAAGCTTTTAGGAACAGATTATATTTTTCTTTTCTAATTAATTCTGCAAATCTTTTTAAATTTGAGTTTTTCACCAAAAATTGGAAGCTTTTTTTGAAATTTATTAGAAAGAAATAAACAGGTTTTGCTCCTGTTTAGGGTATTTTGTTTTGGTTGCAAAAGTATACTTACCATTTTCTAAGCAACTATAGCTAATTCACACTGTTACTTGATAAAAACCTCCAGTATTAGTAAGAAGCTGCAAGATCTGTGACAAGTAAGAGCATCATAAAATGCATAATGCTAAGGTATTATAGTTCTTGAGAGGACTGAAAACTTACAATGCTGAAAGAAGGCAGCTTGCAAAGATAGCTGGGAGCAGTAGGCAGTTAAGCAATATGTTTTGTGTGGGTGGAGAGGTTAAGTTGTGGTTTTGTTTTCTTCTGTGAGAGAGAAAATATTGATTCAGCTGGAGAAAATGGAAATGACTGAGGAAGATACCTCAGATGAGTGAAAAAATCAAACAAATACTCTCCCACATGTGTTTCTCCTTATCACTTCTGCAAAAATTAAACCCCATCTTTTCATCTCTTGTTACTGTGCTTCCTACTATCATAAAAGACTATCAATGAATATTCATTTCTTCCATCACCATATGTCTTTATTTTCATGTCCCGGCCTATTTGGAAAAGTGCTTTGAAAACAAAGGTGTCTGCTACAACCCATCTCTAGATGGAGATCTGTGGAACTGTAAATTATACCTGCTACCCACGTCCTCCTTCAGGGCTTTGTACAGAGACCTTATCTATCCTGTGGGTTTTCAAGCTGACTGGGGAAGCTACTGCAATGTATCTCTAATGCTACAGATCCAAAGGAAGCTGGAAAAGGTGCTCCTAAGCACAGGAATCCCAGTAAGAAAATAGATGGTATTAATCCTTGGTCTGATGACATCTTGGATAATTGCCTTGCATTATTTCACCTCCTCACTGGGAACAGAGAGTAGTGCTGTCATTTAGCCCGAATCAGAGGGCAGTGCCATACAGCAGTGTTGTTTTCTGTTTACAAAAGGGGGTTCAGAACAGAAAGGCAATACTACAGGTCTTGTAGAAGAGACCATCTTCATAAAACATCCTCCTAAGAGGCTTCTTGCTTTTCCTTTATTGTGGGCTACCTCTGTTAATTTTGTCAGCCTTAGTCTGCCTTTTCGGAGATGGCCTGAGATGGCCTTTGCTGTGACTCCTGTGAGGACAGCCTGAATGCAGTAAGAGAAGCTGCTGCAGAAACTGATGAGAAGGAGCAAAGTGCAGTCCACTTCAGGACTTTATTTCTATAGACTGACATGAAATCAAGAGATACGAAATAAATCTCACCTAGTGGCGTTGTTGACTGCTTAATGACATGAATGGCATGGTGATTTCAACAAGAGCTAAAAAGGAGCATGAAAATTAATGAATTTATTGCCTCGGAAAAAAGTCTCAAGATAAAGTACTTTATTATTGCTAAAAGCTGCTTTGCCTCATTATTCATAATATGGAACCAGAGAACATGTTTCATGAAGAGCAAACCTACATGGTCATAAGGCCATGCAAAATATCTCAGTCCAGCTTCTTTCTTTCTTTCTGTCTTTTAAAAAGTAATGCAGAATTAAAAAAACAAAACAAAACAAAAAAAACCCAAACCCAAACCAAAATCAATGGGACAGTGGCTGCAGGAATGTGAAGCATTTGAATGCTGCCTGGAGGGGATCTGGTCCTGTTCCTGCCTCTGCCACATTGTTCCTATGGGATGCTACTCAAATGTCATATCCATCAGGGCTGTAAGTCTCCTGTCAGCTTGGGATCACCAGGTCTGTTTTGGCAAACCACTAAACATGCCTAGCCACGGTTGTGAAGGATGTTGAGCTATGGATATGACTATCCTAGTAAACTAAGCAGTGCCGGGGCCCATTTTCTAGCCCTGGGGCCAGCTGGCACAGCCTGGCTGTGTCTATAGCATTAAAGTATCTCAGTTTCTGGAATAGGTAGCTGCATCCAAGCTGAGAGCTCAGAACGATCCCTGGCTGGTGCTGGATCCTGACCCACACTCAGGAATACGTTGGGAAAGTGCTATTGGTTTTGGGCCAAAATCATTGCAGGCACCATTCTAAAAATTGAAGAATATAGATGATTGCATTCCAGCGCTTGGGAATGTTCCCTGGCATGGTTCAATCTACTGACAGAGGCAATTATAGAATGGGATTTGCCTAATCAAATGTAGATGCCTACATATGAGACAGTTGTCTGGGCCTACCCCAGACAATGTATAGTCAATGAAGAGAAACACTTGGGCGCAATTTCTCTCATCATAGGAGATCTACTTATCATCAAGTGCATGTCTAATAATGGTCACACGGATTACACCATAAAATCTGTATTAGATAACACTGACTGTAAGAGGAGCCCAGAAAGACTAGGTCACTACATTATGAACAATGTAGACCAGTATAGACAACACGAGGTAATTATACTTCAAATGTAGGTATTATAGACAGTGCTAGAAGCAAAACTGGTCAAAAATCTATGGCAGAACAAAGATTCAGTAAACAATCCCTGAACCATCTTTTCCTATATTTTATTAAACTTCTATCTTCCTACGCTTCCTCAGGTTTTATCTTCTGGCTGCTTTCACAAGATGTGACTAAGTCTGTGTATATCTGAATATATGGGGGCCTGATTCTGTTTGCAGGTCCCTTGGCAGCAATGTAAGAGCAGTGGTAACAATTTGCATTTATACACTTCCTTCCACCTGATAGCCTCAGAGTACTTTACAAATACTGATTGATTATGTTTCACATTACTCCTGTGGGATGGCTATAAAACAGAAAAATAGAAGAGTGTATTATGAATGACTGGAACTTAGAGATAGGCAAAGAGAAAAGAAAAACATACCGTTAGAAAAAGGAAGGACCATTATTTTTCCATAAAACCAGGAACTCAGTGATTTTGTCAGCATTTACACCAGCTGGAAATTCAATTTTCAGGCCCTAAATTCTTGGCAAAGCATGAATTTAATTCAGGATGTATCTTGGCCTTAATAAAAACTCTGGATGCTTTTAACTTTTGACACATTATGTGCACTATATAGAGTAAAGGTGATTCTCATGTATGGTATCAGGTTTTTGTTGCACTGGACTAATGGACTCAATAGCAAGAAAGGCTGCTTAGCCAATACCTGTGAGTGAATGATACGTATCCCCCTATCAGCAGAGACTATAGATTTATACAGGTCCAGTGGCTTCACAGGGGATGTGATCCAGTTTGTCTGACTCAGTGTCAAGTTCCTCTCAAAAGAAGAGCTGAAATTCCCACGACAGTGAGTGAAGATAGGCAGGGTGCTCTGGAGGTTTCTGAGGAGAGATCTTGCCTGCCTGAATTTAATCATCCAAATTAGATAAAGTGGATCTTGATTTCAAGGCCTTCAGCATCTGTCATCACTACTTGCCTCGGAACTTGGGTACTTACTGTAGGACTGCTCTGATAGGAGCCAAAAATACAGATGTTGTCTAGGGAGTCAACTGGATCCCTCCTAAGGAAAAGATACATTAGAAAAATCACATGCAAGCATTGGGGTGGCAACGAAAGGAAAAAATTGGGTCCTTCTACAAAGACTCACCTATTTGCTAGCTTGCTCTCTGCAGAGGTTGCAGTCCCTTTTCCTGACACATCACTGCTCATGTTGAGTGATTCACGTGTGAAGCCCTGAGAACCCTCCCTCTCGCTTTTGGCTATACATTGGCTCGTCATTGGCTATACAACCTCATCTGAGATCAACTCGCCTCATGATGTGCATTGCTGTGCACTGTTGCTCCATTCTCCATGTTATTTAGCATGCTGACAGCCTTTGTGTTACCTGAAAATATTAGCAACAGTGATTGCAAACTGCTTCCCAGAAATACGAGGTAGCAACAGACCTAGCAACTGTCTATGCAGAACCCTGCTAAGAGCATCCTTTCTCCATCATGGTTTCCCATGCAGGTTTGTGAATTACTCTGTTCTTAATCTCCTTAACATGTAGCTTATTGATATTATGCGGAGCTAATTTTTTAATCAAAATGTTATGCAGCAAAGAGTCAAACACCATACAGAAATCTAAATAGATTATGTCTTTGTTGTTACTTTAATTAGCCAGCCTTGGCAAATCATCAAATATTTAGACTGCATTTGTTTTATGAGATGTTTTCTGTAAAATTTTGGTGACTAGTATTAATTAATTATATTCCCTGTTATTTATTTATTCTTTATTAATTTTGTATTAATTTTGCCTTTTTTTCCTGTATCAGTTCTGTTACTGACGTTACCCTTGCTTTTCCAGGAGATCTCATTCATCATTTGTTATTATCGACACACATCAGCAGGCTTCCCACCATTTGGAACATCCCCTGGATTCTGTTCTTTTGGAAAACACTTTTCTAGAAACTCTTGGGCATAAAAGTTGCCTTAGCCTGCAAATTTTCCTGTGTTTCAATACATAACCTTTCTAATTTTTTGTGACTGTGTTGAGTAGCAGTGTCAAAACCAGAGGTCTCATTTCAGACAACTTCTATGTGAGATGGAGAATACAGAGGAAAGGAGAGAGGCAGCAACTGCAGAAAAAACACTCTGGTCCCAAATGAGCTTGTTAGTTTTGAAATGCAAGAATTAGTACAGAGAGCTAGAATAGTGAGAAGATCGACAGGCAATTCTGACCTGACCTGAACTGCACCTATCCACAGAAAATTTAACACTGTCACTTCAGTCTCAGACCACCTCACTACACAAATGCTTCCTCCCTTCTCCTTCTTCCCCTCCCTTCTGCATGTGCATTTAGTGGTTCTCTAAAACTGTGTATTTTAACCAGCTCCTTCCGCCTTTGATGGATCCTAGCCCTCTCCAAAGACCTCAAGTTTCTAAGAGCTGTTGTATATGAGGACAGAGTCCTTTCTCTCAGCCCATATCCACTGTTGCAAGAATCTGGTACTGTTCTTGGTCAGGAGAAGGGAAATGTCTGATGGTTTAGACCATCCCACAAGAGAATGGACAGTGCTGTACATCAAACTCATTAACATTTTCTTAGACTAGATTCTCTTGATCCTTCAGCAAGATGGGTATTTTAATAAACTGCTTTTCTCCCTTACTCTTTAAAAGCCTTAAGAAGGTTTAAATATTTGATAGCATTTTTGCTTCCATTTTCAGCAAGAGGTCTGGGGTAATCAAATCAGATGGCTAAAAAGTGGATGCCAGAAGCAAGGGAATAAAAATCAAAGTAGAACAAAAATTGAAGAGGTTGTAGAGAACACTTAGATGAATTTAAATTGTATTCCCAGATAATTTATGAAAAAATATCTTGGTGTTATCGCCAGGTGTCTATGAACTGCTAGAAGTCAGATGAGGTCCTGTAAGATAGGAAAGAGCAAACAAAGTGGACATTTATAAAAAGGAAGAGGAGGAATAGAAGGCCAAAGGGTACTGACCAGCCAACCAACCAGGCATAATGGAATGATAGCTATCTGAAAGCTCACAGAGAGAAATGAGTAGTAATGAGGTTTTGTTAAGAGAAAAAAAAAATTGTCAATTCCTCCTACAGCAGGCTTCAGGATAGGTAAGAGCAGTAGTTAAATAGTTGACTTTAGGATGTCTACTGACATTGTTTCACATTATTTTCTCACAACTAAACTGGAGATAGTATTTTTCAAATATATGGAAAGCAGATATAAAAGAAGGACGAATTCATGTGTTCTGCACGTCTTGGATAACTAAGATAACTTGTAATAAACTTCAGCAAGCAGGTTGTTGGATATTGCACCAAAACCTTCTAACACAGGGAACAGGTAAGCACTGGCACTGACTGGCATAGAGAAGTGGTCCAGCCTCCAACTCCAGAAGGTTTTATGAGTCTGCTGCTATGACTGTCCTAGTAGTCTCTGTCTTGAAGATTCTCCTAATGGAGGAGTGGGATTGCAAAACTAATCAGCTGTGTAGCAGATCATATTTCTCCAATCTCACTATCCTCAGGGATAAATAAAAAAAACAACAAAACCTAGATGGCAATTTTTCCCCCAAAACAAGAAAAGAAAGAAAAAAACATTTACAATATGTATATTTTCTTATGTTCATCTTCAGTGGTTGGCAGAGCCTGGGATACACTTTTGCAAATATTGGATATTCTCTATCTATATTCATTTACGTAAGCAAATACATAGAATAATCTAGAATAACCTTATTCAAGTTCTTTATTTTTTCATTTCTGTTTTGCTGAAAAAGTGTGAATGACAAATTTTATATTTTCTAAAGATACAATTAACTTCCTCTCTCCCCACATAGTAAGTGCCAAATAGCTTTCACATGGATCCAGGAATTTAATTAAAGTACAGAAACAAATGTTTTTAAAAAATCATTTTCATTAGTTAAATAAAATTATCTTAAATGTCCTTGATGCAGAAGCAGGATTAGAGAGCTTTTAATGACATTTTTTGCATCTAGGATGAAGTTGAACTATAATCTGTACAAATAAATTGAACAGATTGGTTCAGAACTCCACAAGATTTTACCATAGCATTACAGTAGCAGATCTCATCCTTCCAGATGGGAATTAAGAATTTTCCCACTTCTTTGATTCCCAGATGATTTCTTTACTTTGAACATGATATCACCTAAACAAGTTGACTATATCAGTTGTATAAACAGAAAACACTCTGCACCAATTCAGAGCTTAGTGACATTGGCATTAATTTAGTTCTTTAACAAATTCCACTTCCTGCTGCTTGCTGAGTGCTTTTCACAGGTTAAATGGTTTCACATTTTTCTAAGTTTGGTAAGAACCCTGAACTGCTTGAAATTGTTTTAATTTAAATGATTTATATAAATGGCAGAAGCTATGTATCTCAGTTCTAGCTTATTCTAAGTAGATTAACAGAGATGTCAGAATTTAAAATTAAATATTAAGGACACTTATTATTGAAATAAAAACATAATTGAAAATCCCATCATTTCATCTGATATAATTGATTTTTAGCATTTCATTATCTATCCATTTTTCCTGTGATTTCAGTTTACACAGTATATTTTGTATTGCAATATTGAAATAATATGCAATAAGAAGTCATGATATTAATTTATGGGATGGGTTACAACTCACCTAACATTAGCTGTTTAGAAATTATCTGCCTAGTCTCGTCTAGTTAGGTAGGTCCCTTAATAATCATCAAAAAGACATCTTCACCAGGAGATTAAGATTAAATTTATTTTAGAACTTTTTGTCACATGGGGATGAAACAGACTTTGGACATGACTGTCTGATTCCAGGGACTATTGATGGCTCCTTGATGGTTAGTTCAGACCAGATACCTAACCTTCAGATGGCTGAAGTCGGGTAAGATGAATCTACTCTTAGAGACTATGAGGGTCACTTGTGCTATCACCTACCATCATTCAGCCAGATGGACTACCAAAGACATCACTCCTTGCAGTGGGGCTGAAAAACCCGGTCAGGAAGGGCATGCAAGCTTCCCCTGGGCAGAATTTGTGGAACGTTTCAGTAAGTTTGTCTCCCTTCTGTATTGATGTTAATTAACATGGTTCTGTGGACAGATGCAATTACAATTCACAGCAAACACAAAGGACTGCATCATGAGATAATCCTGAAACAGCCTCATCACAACAAGCTGACACTTTCCCTTGGTGCTCAGATCAGTCTTCGCCCTGGAAGTGCATTTTTCACGCATCGACCGTTGGATGTTCAGGCATTCCTAGGCACTATATGAGTTAAAGTCCAGGCTGCTGTCCAGGGAATGTCAGGGCTCCTCTCCAGACGAGCACTCCTCTGTGAAGAACTTTTATCTTGGGTATTTTTCTTTCAATCATAAAGAAAGAAGGAGAGTAAAAAATGTTAATGCAATGCCATTCCCCCAAAAGAAGGTGGAGCAGCCTCAGAAAAAACAGCAAAGGAGGAGAAAGGGACCAGCAGGAAGTCTGAAGGTTAATACCGTGCCCTTGGCATTCTCTGCATAGGAAAACTGCCAACAGTTTTCTTTGTCACGCTGCTTTTTCTGGAGGCCTTTTGACTCCACTTAGATGGTGAATGGAAAGCTGCACACGAAATAAATAATGTTTGTGAGACCAAATGTCACCACAGCATTCTTCTCGCATGATGGCCTTTGCTTCTCAGTGTTTTTTCCTTTGGAAACACACTTTTCACCCATTTCAGATGTTCCTGCTTGCTTCCCTTTAGATCCTTCCTCAGGACTCATGCCAGCATGGCCTGTTCATGATATCTTACCCACTACAGCAACTCTGAATTTTATTTGCTATATGCAGCAGCAAATAAAAGCACAACCAGTTCCTTTTCCACTTCTCTTTTTTGTTCAGCAGTGTACAACATTTCTTTCATTTCCAGACTGTGTCATCTTTTGGGCCAGAGATTATTTTTATCAGTCTATTCCATAAAACACATACTTATTGTTAAATAATAATAATAATAATAAAAACAGCAACAACAATGACAAAAGATGAGTGAACGATGCAAAATGCTCATCTGAGGAAATGTGTCAAGATGAGATGACATTGGATTTACTCAACCCACATCTATTAGCAATGTGGACATAAATGAAGATACCCCTTATCCTCTTCTAGAAGCTCGTGGCCATGCTACTTACACAAGTATATACCTGTTTGACTGTGCCCACAACCCCAATCTACCCCCTCTAAAGACCCATTTAATGCTCATTTCTGAGAAGCTGATAGAGATACCAGTAGTGTAACGCATGGACAAACATTTTCTCTTTGTTTCCTCCACGTGTGCCACCCTTCACCAAGGTGAAGGTGGTTTAACAGCAACAAGAACTTTATGGTTGGCAGGTAAACACCTCCTGGAGGAGATGGAGGCATTTCTGTTTGTCTGAAGCTCATGTGTCAGTGATCTTGAGCAATGCAGCTCCTCAGTAAAGACATACATTGACGTGAGCTAATGCCTTTCTGGAGCCATCAGACTGAACAGGTTTGTGCTTGGCCTGCGGGAAATCTCATTCCTTACTGTTCTTTATTCATTTAGTATAATGGAAATAAAGAAATCGAAACAGGAGGGGCTGACAGGATAATAGGCTTGTGATGCTCTGAAAATAAACATCTACCTTCGTCTTGACATTTATTATCTATAAACTGCTTGGCTTCTTTTTGGCAGTTTTATTGTGTCAGGAGACCATTATCCTGTCATAGCACTGTATTGCACTGACATTATCTCTTAAGCAAATTTTGGTGTTAAATTTACAGTTCTATGAGTATTTCCAGCCTTAGACTGCTGAAGACTCAAAGCAAGGTATGGCAGGTCTTTGAACACACAGGCAATGGAACTGCACCAAGGTTCATGGGATAGACCAGCTCAGGTACCTGGTAAAGAAGAATGGGTGCTGGTCGGAGAAGTCCTGGCAACTGGACAGACAAAAGGCTTATTTCTTTCCTTGCACTGGAGCAGGGCTTGCTACATGCAGGAAGACCATGGGATAACCTGTCACTGCAGAATCACAGCCTCTCTGTGGATGCTAATAATTCTTTTACTGTGCCTGGAAACAAAGGAAGAGAATAAACTGGTAATACCATGCATCTTGTGGGGCATTAACACCCTAAGCATGTGTCCAGTAGCAAAATTTTCAAATAGAATGTAAACAAAACCCAGAATTAATTTGCATCAATTTACTTCTACATGAAGGTAAAAGATTTTAAGATGGGTCAGATACAGTTACTGACAAAACCAACCCAATGCAACATGAAAATGATGTTCATTCTGCCATAGTGTTTTGTAGTGTTTCTAATACGAAACAACAAAAAATCTTTTGAAAGCACTTATTAAATTGTAGATCCTGTGAAAAGCCACTGTTTATAGTCTACTAACACCTCAAGAAATACGTGCTTCCTGAAAGAAACTACAGAGACAGTTTCTCAATATCTCAAAGTTGTATTGATTTAGGGGAACTGATAACTCCTCTATCCAGAGACCCATAAAAGCCATCCTTCTTGTTAGCCTAACTAATGATTTCTCACATTGTAATAAAAAGAAATCCATGAAAAGCAACAACCATAGCCTTTTGCAGCCATTTAATAAAATTCACAGTCTTAGTTCCCAGGGTAGGCAGCTGATCAAAATCTTCCAATGCTGAGAGTCTGTAGCAGCATTTTGACCACCTAGTTGAATTTAATTCATAAAATGTACCTTAGCTCCTATGCAGCAACTCCTGCCTCCTTCATAATCTGACATCTAGCTTTGCAAGGCTGTCCCCTCTCTAGTTTGATCACTTTTATTTATGCTTTACCTGCAGCCTAAGTTTCCTGTTTCTGTTACCCTTCATAATCCAAGCACAGAGGCTTCTTGTGAGCCTTCACCTGGAGAACATAAGCCCTGCCTTTGGGACTTTGAAGTTCATTAGAAGCAGAGGCAGTATTTTTAGTTTTATTAAGAAGGCTTCACTTCCTACTGAGGGATTGAATTTCTAGTGTATGATGTGCAGCCGTGGCAGGGAGACTATAGGTATTAATTTGACAGTTTTACAGTCTCTTCTCTTTAGAGTTTCATGCTCTTTCCTGCTTGCAAAGATGGCAATCTTGGTGTCCTTGCCTCTGTCATTTCTGGTTTCCAGTACCTCAGGTTTTGTTTGACCACCTCCAAACTGCTTATCTGTAGCTCCAGAAGGGGAAGGTTTGGCACTAAGGGCTTTGTGGTACTGCCTAGCCCTGACAAATACGCACAGCTCTTGATGGATATCAGATAATACTTACATATAGCCACCGTAACAGACATAAAAATCTGTCCTGTTTTTCAATGACAAGGTAAGCATTATCTAATTTCCATTTTTCCCTTACCTCCAATTCTAAGTGCGTAAACTTTCTGCACTACATCCCTGTCATTCCCTGAGTTTGGGATTGGAAGAGTTTGTGAATGTTAGACCCATGGAGTGGCCATTTTAAAAATAGCCATTACTTATAAAAACATTCCTTTTTTCAAGTTGTCGTGTCCTATTTTTAATAGCTTTCCTATTTTTAAGACAGTATTCCTTCTGTTTTCAGTCATCTTCCCTTCTGAGGCACACTAAGGAGTCATTCTTAGGTAGGAGTCAGATGTCAAAAAAACTTTCCCATGTCAAGGGAGGAAAATGCTCCAAAACGTATTTCCATGGAGAAGGTATAATGCTACATGACCATGGTGCTCAAGGCTGATATATGCGTTCAGGTATATTTCATCCACAGAATTCTCAAGTATCATTGATCTCAAAGTTTCAGTGCCAGTGGTTTTCTGACTTTTTTTTTTTTCCCAACCGGTAATTTTACCCCAGGCAATTATCCCATCACCATTCTCTATCTGCCAAGAAGCTATTGGAGTCAAGTAGCACATCTGTAATGATTAGGAATCAATTTGATTGACATGTTAGCCTGCCAGAAACATTTGAAAGAGCTTTCTTGTGACAAGATGCTTTTATTTTGCACAACAATTCAGAGGTCTAATCTCAATTGGTTTTTCTGGTCTTCCTCTGTGGTCAGTGGAGAGGTAAATGGCCCACGGGGGAGCATGGTCCGTCTTGTCCTAAAATTAGTGGGAAAAATTTCCCTCCAGATATACCATTTTCTTCCCTGTGACTGGAAACAGCATCATGACATTGAGGAAGCATGAGTCAAACCACTTTGCAGGTCGCTTGACAGTATTGACTAGGTTCCCACTGAGCATAACGGCAATTTAAACACTTTCATGAATCCACCTAGATGTGGGTGCCAACACGTAGATGTCTGAAGCTGGAGCTGAATCCCAGGCTTTCTGACAAGCTCAGAGAAGAGGCCTGATTTTTGAAAAGCAAAGGTTGAGTGAGGCTAATCCTGCTCTGTGCAGTAAACTCTGCCTGACTTTATATTTGGTCTTTCTGAGGCTAAGACTTTTTTCTTCAGTGGGCTGCTGAACATTATGCAATCCCTCATCATTTAATTGATTGTTCTTTGCCCAAATTAACAGATCATCTGCAATTAATTCCACCAGCCAAAATCCTCCTAGATCAGAGTTTACAACAAATTTCTTTGCCTCATTCAAACAAGTAAGAGTTTTGCCAGAAATTTCAACGGAGTCAGGATTTCACTTCTAAAATTTTTCGTGGTTTTAAATATGCTGAGGCAATCTGATTTTTTTTTTTTTTCTTGGTAAACATCTATGTTCAAAAGAGGATTCTGAAAACTTCACTTTTGCTTTCTTAACTCAAACCTGCCAAAAAAACTTTGGCTGCCATCCAACACTGAAACACATTCCCCTTTCTTCCTCCTTAACTTTCCAGTGCCATTAAAGATTATGTGTGTTAAAAAAAAGCCTAATACATAATGCAAAACACAGCTGGTGGAGGAGGGTGTGGAAGAAAGCAATTTAGCTTTAGGCCACCAATCTCCGCTTTCTTCTGAATTTTTTGGCATGACAGTGGCATTAACACCAAGTCTCACAGATCAATACATGTCAAAAAACATCAGATGCAAAATTATGTGGGTATTTTAGCCAAATATGTAAACCATTATATGTTTTCATACCTTAGTGGAGAGTATAAGTGTAACAAATAACGTAAGTTTGTCTTGCAATGGCAAGTGAAGAGCAGGAAGATGTAAGACAGAAAGAAAACTGAGGGAAGAGAACACCACTGCTTGAAATAAGTGCCAGAGAAAGGCACAAAGAGTGTGAAATGTATTTTTTTCTTTACATCTTCTAAAAATTAGCTTAATAAGCTACCATTAAAATGAAAGAGAATTAAAGCGAGTGGTAAACAGGTGTGGGATTTTTTTTTAAAATGACAAAGTAGCTATATGTTTTGATATTCTCGAACACCACAGCTTCTCGTCCTAGCTTCAGTAAGAAGAATGAACAATTGAACCTGAAATTAAAAGAAAGATAGATTTCCGCAGCTGGTACCTAAGCTGGTCAACATTTTTGTCTGGGAACAGTTTTTCCTTTGGAATATGTGGCTTTGTTAGAATTAACATATAATCAAATTGAATCAGTGCTAATACAGACTGTCACGGGAATCCATTTCAGTGAAGAAACTAATCCTTTACTGAAAAATTGCATTCTCTGAAGAGCTCACAAGGCTTCAAATTTGCTGAGGAAAATAGGAATTTCCTCTACAAGAGGAAATTTTATCCAAAGATAGTCCTCTTTACAGGTTTGTTCCTAAGAAAGAACCTTCCTAAGGAGGAAAGAACCTATCGAGCCTATAAACTCTGCAGCAGCAACTGCAGAAATTAATAGCTGTGGTGACAAAGGTGGCTGAGCATAGAAATTCTGTGCAGCTCTCAGATTAAAGCTGATATGAGTTTTTCAAATGCAATAGTTTATAATTTCAATCTCATTGAAAGGCCTGTCTGAAACACCAAGGAAAGCGTAGTTGACGCATATTTAATCTTCATGATTAGGATGCTACCAGAAAACTGCATGCCAAGGTTTGATTTTAATGTTCAGAATTAATACCATTACTAGTTCACAGAATAAAGTAGGCTCATAAGAGAGACCTTCATCAGGGATATAGGCTGAGTCCATGGACACAGGTCGTTACAGGAGCAAGAAGCAAGAAATGCTGAGGAACTGGGGGTCTGTTGCAGACATTCCCTGAGCCTAGAGCAATACCTTTAGCCAAGTGAGAACATTTTCCCTTTTCTCTGTTGGAGGGCATAGTCTTTGCAAGCATTTATACACAACATTTGTGGAGTCTGCAACTGAATAGCAAATGTGAGGTTCCATTATAAGGAAAATACTGAGATTTACACATTTGGAAACTATTTTCCCAAATGTTTTCATCTTAAACCAGGATGAGAATTTTGAACAAAGTATCGTGTGACTCATAACTTTTTCAATTTGGAATTTTCACTTCATTGAGAAATGTTAAACCTAAATTACTTATTTATTTATTTATTTATTTTAATTTAACTTTCCTGAACTGTAAATTTCATTTCTATTTCCATGGCAAACAATGATGTGCCACTACACCTCTGTCTTTGCTCAGTTTTTTTTAAATTTTATTTTATTGTTATTAACAATACCTTACGCCGGCAGGGATGAGGGAAAGCTTGCATCCTGTGTGAGTGTATTATACAGGCAAGTTTCATTCAGCAGAGACTCAGTTCCCATATATAGCCATCTTAATGTGTTCTCATGATAAAATATTAAGGAATAATGGTAATATATATATGCTAATGCATTCAAATAAAGTTCATATTAAACCTTGTTTTAATGAGAGATAAGCAAGGGCAGACTTTCTGAGCATCTTGAGTCCCTCTAATGTGCTGATCCTGCTGTGCTGTGCCTGCATAAGGAACTTCAACAGCAAAGGGTTTGTGCCTTTAATAGGGCCAAGTATCCCATCTGTTGTTGCACTCTGTGAATGGCACGAGGTTGTCCTTCCAGAACCTTTCAAAGGATGAGACTTGAATGACTGAGGTTGAAATGTTTGCTCTCCCTCTGCTGCTGAGGGTCAATACTGATGGAGGACAATGTGCTGTATCACCTTCTGCAGGCAGACCTGAGGTCATTCAGTGTCCATGCTTCAAGCTGACAAGAAGCTGCATAGTCACGATCAGCGAGAAACCAGCTCTGATGCTATATGGAGAAAAAAGATATTGTAATTTAAAGTCAGTGTCATGTTGCCATTATTAATATCTTCTAGGCATTGCAGATTCTGGGTTGAATGAATCCATACCAGCCTGTAAAAGGCCATGAAATCGGCTACAAAACAAGCAGATTAAAATCAGATTAATCGGGTGTATCTCCAGTCCAAAGTATTTAAAATAAATCTCCTAGCAACTCCAGTGATATTTGGGTTAATCCCTAAAGAATGTATTACTTTTCTGACAATGGTTACTGAGAATATTTCAGATGAGCAACTTAGAACTTAATATTTGGAATATCATGGACTATTTAAGGTAGATGAGCCCTGACGTATTAAGATGTGAGTTCTACTCTGATACAAAAAGTCCCCATAAGCTTGACAAATCCAGACATCATCTTTTAATTGTGCTCTGACTGCTTTCCCCTGAAGCACAGATAGCTTTTGGGCTGATGATTTGAACAGTGTCTTGTGCTTCAGAAATGTGCCTGAAAACCAAACTTTGTAGTCAGAACTTAATCCAAAGGCAAATAAAATCTTCAGGAAAGTTTGGATTGTGCCTTTTGGACTGAGCAAAGCAGTCAACTAATAATGTTACTCTAACTTTTTGAGTTTTCTTCTATTTATCTCCTTTAGACAAATGTTGGAGAAATCAAACTTTATGGCAGCGATTTTACTTGGAAAAAAATAGTTTCAGGGAAATAGAAAATAGTTACAAAAGTAAATTCACAAACCTGTAAACATGCAAATTCACTTAAGAAATTCTTCCAAGAGACCATGTGGAGCATCCATCTCACCTAACTGTATCCACCTAAGGAGTATAAAAAGTCCTCTCTGTGTAACACTGGCATAACTCCTGTTCAAGACAAAAAAGTATATGGTCACGTTCAATTTTGCAAAGTCAAAGTTGTACCAAAAATCCATTTACTTATTAACAGTGATCAGTATAATGTACCACACAGAAAAAAAAAAATAATAAAAAATGTTGCCCTACCATTGATTTGTTTGATCAAGCATTAAAAATGGGAGGAAACCAGCTAATAAACAAAGTAACAATGCAGATAATCACTTTCTGTGAAATTAATAAAAACAGATATTGAGATTAAGCCTGTGTTTGAGAAACGACAAACCTGTGAAGAAAATGCAAGCTCTGTGAATATAAAAATTCAAAGCGAAGCCACAACGAGGTGTAAGACTTGAGTGTTATGATCCAGAAAAACAAAGGATATTTACCGAAGATCCCAGGACAAGTGAGCTCGCCAAACTTATTCAATTTATTATGAAGCTCTTCACAGTAAGGAGACAAAAAAGACCTCCTTCTACCAACAGCCCTCTGAAACCCCACTAAATGGTCTTATCCTATGTTTCCCCCCACTAGGCACCTTGAAATCTCTTCCCAGACCCCTTCACTCACTCCAGGTCTTTGGAACCTCATAAAGTCTCCTAAAGCCCTCCCAGTCCTTAACCTCAGACGTCACAAACCCTTACTGGCCACTTCCAGCCCACCCTGCTGTCCTTGGGACCACCCTACCACTGCCAAGAAGCCCAGAGCCAGCCAGGCACTAGCTTGAATTGCTCTCCAAAAAGCCTTGTAACTTGTCATCCATCCACTCTTTTTTGTGTCTTGAAACTGGCTTCATTTGGCCGTGATGCAAGGAATTAAAATTGTCTTTGCTCTGTCAAGAGTTAGGACTGGAGGGTGCTGCAGGGCTGAGGACTGGATGACTGAATGAGAGAGACAAGAGAAGGACAGAGAGAAGGGTTGGGAAGCAGATTGTTGTAGTCATCTTAACAAAGTGAAGATAATTTGGGAATGATACAGGGAATATACAAAAAACATGAACCTGCTCACAGGGAATTAATTATGGAAAAATGCAAAGCCATCACTGTGTGAATGAATTTTCCAGTAAAATTAATTACACAATGAGGTAGTTATTATAACAAGAAAATCTAGTGATCAACAAATATGAAGAGTCTAGGCAAAGAATTGGAGCTTGCAAAGAAGTATTTTCAGTTCAGTTACCGCCCTGTGACTGTCTGGGCTATATTTTCAGTGTAGTTAGACTTAACATCAAACTTTTAGTTTTTTTCTTTTCATTTCCTTCAGATCATTCCATAAGACCAGGTGATGTGGGAACATAATGTTTTGGGGGAGGTATACTTCAGTTTGAAAACAAACACTTAGTTTTAAATAAATGTCAATATTAGTAGTCAAAAACTTCTCGAAATAGTACGCAATCTTTCAAACAGCTCTAGAGCCTTTGTTCAAGGAGTCTACAATTCGCTGAAAAATATCACCCAGTTCTTCTATGGTGCAAATGTATGATGCTGAGAGAAGGTAATGAAATAGTGGTAATGGGTGAAAGAACAGGAAAACAATGAACAGCAAGTCTATGGCTGCATAGGATGGGTGACAGCTACAGCCTAGAAACAGGCATTATGAAAGATATAGCCTGAAAGTCTCTTCTGGTCACTGAAATGCTTTACCACATCACCCTTTATAAGCAGAAGAGGGGAAGAGCTCTATTCACTGCTAGCGTGGTCCAACATCCTTGCACTGGATGCCTCTCACAGTGCTCAGATTCAGCTGTTTCAGTGCACCAAGGCTGCCTCCAGATCTTGTTTATCCCTCCCATCCAGAAAACTCTCCTGTTGAATAACCTACCCACCACACGGAAGTACCTACCGCCTTGAAGAGATGTGAACTTAATTCTGTTCTGCAGTGCCTATGCAATCCCTAATGATATCTGTGGAGTAGAAGTAGGGGTAATTGGAAACAGAATGAAGCCAATTATCTTTGCAAATTCAATCCACAATGAGAATAATAGAAAAAACCCACCTCTGTGTCTGTCTTCTCTGCAGGGTACTTTTTCAAATTTTATTTGAGATTTATTTTACTGACTTAAGGGAAGAAAAAAAATACGTATTGGAAGAATGTATCTTGTACATGGACACTGGCTGAGAAACTGTAACTGCTTCCCTGAAAAAAAGAGCACTAGCCAGTGAAGAAAATCATCAATATTTAATCTTTTGCCTTCCACCTGATACATAGATCTAATTGGGAAGTAACATTCAAGCTTTTGAATGTGACCTTGTATGTTGATTAGGTTACTCCCCCAACGGTTGAATCTCATCATTTATCCCAGCCATGTACAGAGAGTACTCTGCATAATGTGGAACATCCAGGTGTTTAAGGGCATGCAGCTGCCTGAGGGGTCACTGGGAAAAATATAGACATTGCAATACTGCTCCGTGTACAAGCAGTAGTCAGAGAATCTCAAAGAGGATGTTTTCTGTGTTATCTGGAGGGAAAATCATAACCAAAATGCAACCCTGTGGAAGAGAACTGCTGCACAAAGCAGTGCATGCCACATACTCTGTGCAAATTATACGCAAAACCAAAACAGCTGCCCCTCCAGGAACAGAGCATATAGGAAGTATGTAGGTAAGTCAATAGAAAAGCTAGTGAAGACATTCTTTGCATTTAAGAAGATACATAGCAAGAACTGATTTGGTACTTATCTATGCAAGAAAGAGTATAAGCTATGATTTTTACATATATGCCCATAGCTAATACTCTTTCTTGCATAGATAAGTATAAGATCATATATATAATATAGCTATATTATAGATATAATTATATATTATATTATACTGTATTACACATATTTTATATATTTTATATATATATAATATAGCTATATTATAGCTAAAATTATATATATAAGCTAGGTGCTGTGGCACAACTGGGCCTGCCACCTTGATTGCTGATGTTTACGTGGATTTCCTTCACTTCACAGAAGAGGAGCTTTTCTAGGTTTTATATGCAGCACAGCGGTCATGATAAGCACTGGGGAGTGTTACTCCTGATTTAAGCTCAGTGGTGTGATAAACTGTGTAATCAAACATTGGCTTTGCATGTTAAATATGATCTCTCAGCTAAAATAACTCAGAACAGATCACTTTGCATGCAAGGAAAATTACAGAGAACCTGTCGATGTGTCGGTCCTTTATAGCATCTCCTCTTCTCTCTGAGAGCTGTGACAAACCTCGATTCTGCCTCAGGGCCATTTCTTGTGTGAACCAAAGCTGGAAATCTAATTGCTCAGGAATTAGTTGTGACAATTTTGTTCATAGATAAGAAGGAACATTGTGAAGTCCATTGATAGAAGGGAAGCCTCTGCTAAAACCTTACCAAGCCCAAGTCATAGCAGCTCTTCTAGGGAAGAAGAGACTGTGATTGTGTTTGACGGGACAAGCTCTGACTGAGAGCAAACATCATCCCAGAGGCCAGCTGAGAACAGCTTAGCACCCAATGTGTCACAGACTTGCAGGCAGGATGGCTCCAGTATACACAAGTATAAGAAATTGCTCTCATGCATCACAACAAGCCACTCAGATAAGGTTGTTTTTAAAACAACGTTCCTGATTTATTAACTACCTAAGCTAATATTAAAAGTAGCTTGAGGTAGGATAGAAATTGGGCCAAGATCCAACACAATATCTGCTCCATTTTGCCTGAGAAACCACAACTATCCTCCCAGTGTTTGGCAACTGAGAGTTTAATTAGCACAAAGTCTTGAAAAATTATTATGTATGCTCCCCCCACCCCCGTGAAGAATCACTTCAAATCAATGCCAATAATTAAGCCAATTTAAGCCTGAGCAACAAGGCTGAATGCAGATGTAGTGGTGTTGTACAGGGTGCTGGGAATGGGAAAGATAACTCAATGGAAGAGATTCTTCTTATCATAAGACTGGCATCCTACACCATGCCAGGCTGTGCAGATTGGAAATATGCCAAAGGAAATCTTATTACTATGAATCTATCCTTATCTATCACTTCCTAACTCAAGGTATGTACTGTGTAAAGGGGAGCTCCAGTCTGTTGTTCAGGTCTACTTTAATTGCTGCTAAGACTTTCTATGTGGAGGGTATGGTTCACCCAGTCTGACTTTGGCCATCACATGGTGGATGTCTGGTCTGAAACACTTATGGTCAGCAGGGAGAGATGGGCATCTCCTGAAGTGAGTTCATCCCATTCGAAGGCAGGTGCCAAAACAGGATTTATAAGACTATCCCCAGAGGTAGGTTGACTGCAGCAGAAATTGAGACAACCACCTTAGACTATCTGGCTAACTGTTGAACAGCAGAAGTTTAATAAAGTGAATCATGTCCTGAAATCACATACTCTGGGATCTGGGTGAGGTGCCACCTCCCTTATTGTAGTTACAAAGCACTAAACAAGGAAACTGAAAATGAACAAGCCAAAACCCATGGATAGCTGGCTATACTTAGTAAGAATTTTTTCCTCTGAAGTGAGTTTTACTGTCTCTCTGGAGATTGGGTTTGGTTCAGATGTTAATTCCTGTCATCTCTTGCTGAGTTTACCCCCTGCTGGGTTGGAATCACACTCATCCTCAAATTCTGTACATGTAGATTCAGAAATAAGCTCCTTAAAGTTGATTTTTCACCTTTTCAGTCTATCAGGAATGACTTATGAAGTGATATAAGGATTTCTCTTCAATCTCAGTCCCAGTTCATGAACATCTCAAGTACATGGGAAATTCAACAGTATGAAGTAAATACAGGCATATTATGTTAGGCTTTGGCACATGCAGGCGTGTTTCTAAAACACACTCCCAAGCAATTCAGACTGGCCTGTACCCATCCTTACGAGCTATTTCTGCAGCTCATCTGGCAGGGTCATGTGCTTTCAGTGCTCGTGACCCCCACTTCTATCCATTTTCTGTGTCAGCAGTCAGATTTTATTAGATAAAAATCATGAGCTCAGTTTCCTTGTTATTTCCTTTTTTTGGGGGGCCAGGAACCATTTCCCCAAATTTTATCTATCTAACTATTATATGGTTACCTTAGTCCAGTCAACTAGATGCAAAGATCTTCAAGGTATGTCCAGAGATCATTTCATTCCCTGTGTTTTAAGAGGAACTGGTTCACTTTCAGGGAATACGCCTCTATGTTAACATAGTCTAGACATCTCGAATAGTACTCCAGTCTAGACTCACACTTAATTGCAGGCATCTACACGCATGTTTAGGTATGACCCAGGGACTCAACACAACTGCTCACACATCAGCCTTTAATAACTTTTGAGATGCACCAGAGCATCTGAAACACCCACCTGGCTCTGGCAGATGTGACAGGAATCCTATGGGGTAGTTTCCTGCACCTCCATGCAGGAGGGATCCAAAGGGACAGGGTCCTCACTCAGTTGTCCCTGCCTGGTGCTCCTGAGTGGCTCTGGTGCAAGATCACAATTATACAACCCTGAAGAGCGGTGAGGCTGCAGGTGTTTTCTACCAATACAACCCTATTTTACTGGCAACTGAATCATAGCTAGTACAGCTGGCCACTAGGATGCAAGTGAAGCTAAAATCACAAAAGAGGACATTTGCTAGAGCAACCTGTGCAGATTCTTATTGCTAGTAATCTATGTTCTTTAAATTACACACTAGCAATTCAACAAGTAATGATAAATATTGCACTGACAGCCACCATTACTTTACTTATTCATTTATGTAAAATTCATGTAAACATGTCCAAGTAGCACAGCATTCTGTGCCAACCATTATTAGAAGGCATTAGTTGCATTTTGTAGAGTAACCAAGATGGAATAAAGTAAATGATCAGTTCAGTAAAGATGAGAGGTAAACACTGATCTCATTTAAAATGTGTGCCTTGGAGTCTTATAGAGTAGAATGGCTCCAAATGTTTTCAGATTTACCTTTATTTGAAGGTCATTATCTTCAATAAAGATGGGGATGGTTCTCACAAGATTACTGTGATATTTGGCTAGAATTGAGCTAGTTGTTTCGAAGCATTTTTTTAAAAAGCTGTTCAATTTTAGAAATGGTTTGAGTAATTGGGTTTAAATATAGTAGCTATCTTTTTTTTTTTTTCTGAATCTTACTGTAGTTCCTACAGCTACTGTACACATATAAAAGAAAAAGTGATTCCTGCTTCAAAACTCCTTAAGCAGGTAATTTCTAACAGGTGAGCAAAAAGGGCAGTCATAAAGAAACAGACGATGTTACAGGCAGTACTTTGCAGCACCCACCTAATCTGAATGTTATCAAGCTTTTATAGACATTAAAGAAAACAAGAGAGTCAAGAAAAAATATGAAGAAGAAGAAGGCATGACCTTGCAAATCATCATCAGCTGATGTTATTTGGCTATTTTAAGTGGTAGGACAAGAGGAAACGACCGTAAGTTGCTCCAGGGGAGGTTTAGATTGGATATTAGGAAAAATTTCTTCACTGAAAGGTTATCATCAAGCATTGGAACAGGTTGCCCAGGGAAGTGGTGGAGTCACAATCCCTGGAGATATTTAAAGGACATGTAGATGTGGTGCTTAGGGACATGGTTTAGTGGTGGGCTTGAATGAGCTAGGTTTATGGTTGGACTTGATGATCTTAAAGGTCTTTTCGAATCTAAATGACTCTATGATTCTATGATTAGACGGTTTATACAGTGTTATGTTGTAAACACAATTATATTAAGGGATCAGCTAAACTTTTTTCCATAACCTTTTACCATGATGGACCAGCTAAGAATTAACTGAATAATGCTTTTTGTTGAGTATCAGACCTACAGCTTGCATGCTTGTTACCCTAATACTTTTTACTTTTGCTCTTGACACAGACAGATGGAGACCGGATCATTCTGTTACACTCAATGCCATAAACATGGTGAAAAAATATTTCCATCCAAGATCATCTCTTAAACTGGTCTTCATTTACAGTCACTGCGGCACATACCAGACCAGAATTTGGTAATACCATCAATGTTACCAGTTGGTTGCAGTCTTCCCAGTACTAATCAATAAACTCATTGACTTATACCAAATTGGTATTCTGGACTTTCATTCATATTCAGACTAATATTAAACCAAAGGTTGTTTTGGGGCAACTTACTCCAAGCACTTGGGACAAAACAAGGACAAAACATAAAGCTGTAAGTTGGCATTATGTTTGAAGCAGAGGCTTGAAAGCAGATCTCTCACTGTTAAAAGACAGAGGATGGGTTAAGACGTAGACAGCTAAGTAAAACCATGAAAAAGAGAACTTCTATTTGGTGCAATAGAAAAGACATAGCATGACTAAAGAAATATACAGAAATAAACTATATGATCAAAATAACGTGGTAGGAAAGTTACTTTTGCACCTAAATTCTGGATAGACATCAATAAGACAAAACTATGTTTATTGAGGCTTGAAACATCAGGTGTTCAAAGTCTGGATACAATTTAACTGAATGGATGGATTAGAAAAATCTGCATCTTTTTTCAGGAAGTGTCTGTGAGATTTATAAACAACTTGATGTGATGGAGAGAAATCCATCTGGGTGAATATCATGCCCAAATGATAAGCTTGACTGACAAGGATGATGGTGTTATTTTTCAGCATTTCAATGTTGTTTTAGGAATGTTGAGTTTGAACTGAGACATAAGTCAGGCTAGAGATATATTGACATCTTAATTGGGCATAGGAGATGGATTATGGCTCATTTATAGAAATGTTTCATTTTTCTTTGCTTTTCGTGAAGAATCTTTTCTCTCCCAAATGCACCAAGGTTCCTACATTTCCAAAGCTGTCCCTGTTTTTCAGGCTTGCAAAAAAATGTATCATGACCAAAGGAAGACACATGACTTGTCTGCGAAGTGTCAAGAATGGTTCTAAGGGAATTCACTTGCATTTTTGGATACTCAGCTGCTTTGAAAATTAGGCCTCCCAAGACTACTAGCCTCCTTTAGAAATGTAGGCCATGATATTCTTTGGTTGGGTTGGTTTTTGGTAGAGCTAGTAATAGATACCAGGAATGTTTCACTCATACTTTTTCCTGTGGTGGTTTTCCTAAGGCAGCTTTCATGTGAAAGATCTCCAAAGCCACTTGAGAAACAGGAAACCAGTGCATGCATTAAAGGCTAAATCTCTGGGGAGAAAAATCTTCACTTCACTTTAGATTTATCCATTAGAACTTCTCCACTTCCACACACACAAATAGAGCCTCAGAGGAAACAGTTCTCAGAGAGTAATGATTTTATAGGATTTTAAGGGTCAATGCTAGTCATCAGTTGTAGCACTTTTATTTAAATGACCCATTTCAAGGAGTGCAAGAAAAATCCTTCCCCCAGCCCAGCCAGAAAACAGCCATCTGCTGGAAGATTTGGATTCACTGTCATAAGTTCCAGCATTCACTAAATATGATGAAGATCAGAAAAAAAGATACATGTGTTTTTGGCTAAGTCTGTTATACAAAAGGAAAGAATATGTAGCCATCTCAATAGTCAGCAAAGGAAGAAACAAGGCAAACACTAACTAGAATATTTTATTCATTTACCTCTACCAACTGCTGTAAATTCTGACAAAATACAACACCCATCTTTCCTCTCTATCTAATCACAAAAGAGACAGACTCTATTTTTCATGTAATGCAATAGAACACACTGCAACTATCAGACAATAAAAGAAGATACCATAATGGCTACGCTTTTAAGAGCACACATTTTTGTTGTTGTCAGATACTAGTCACATGGGAGTAAATTGAATAAAGCTGAAAGTAATATATAATTCTGAAGGATCACCTAGCAGGCAGCACCAAGAGATGTGGGCTTTGGGAAATATTGAAGAATCATCACTATATTAGTCCTACAGCTCCAGCCCCCTCTGGTTAGATAGAATCATAGAATCATAGAATCATTATGGTTGGAAGAGACCTCAAAGATCATGTAACATTCTAGTCAAGATCCTTGTTTAGATTATTCACTAGACCTTTTCTTCTGGGCTTTCCTATAGGTGATATTTAACAGTCAACTATCTTCACCATTTCCAAATAATTTGATATTAGCATTACCGTTTAAATAAGCAATTGGACAGCCAGCATACATGAAGTACAGCCAACCCTTACATGAAAATTATAGCTATAGGGATAAAAACATAGGAAACATGGCCTGCATGGACTATCCTGATATTTTATTTCACATACAAGAAGTAGAAATTTCTTCATCAGACAATATGTGCCTAATTTTCTATTCTGAAAAATTTCTGATCACTCAGAAATCTGACTGAAGGTGATGACATCTACAAATGGTTATCACTTAGCAATCAATCACTTATTTGAGATCAGACAGGATTTTCTGGAAATGTAGGACAAATCTGGAAATTGCTCCTGATGGATGGATGTATCTCTTTCTAAGACAAAACAGAAACAAATTATTTTACAAAATTAATTATATTATAATCAACCTGTTCTTGGCATAGACAGGATTAAAGTAGCCAGTCTTGTTCACAAATATAATTTGTTGCCCTATATAGAAAGAAATGGTGTGTTCCTTCCAGTTAGGACCAAGTAATCAAGAAATAATAAATGACACTGTTTCAGTCTCAAGGAGTATGTCTGTGTCCTCCAACAGACCAACTCAGCGTGCTTCATCTCCTGTCCTGCTTCCACACCTTCAGATCAGCCCACAGTCTCCCTTTGTAAGCATGTACAGCAGGACACAAAAATGCACAAGTGTCATCAGCATGAGGTGGGATTCAGCTGGCAAGGATTCAGCTTGAGATGAAGACAGTTAAATCTAACAGTATACATTTAGGGTCTGGTGTATTAGAGGATCAATCCATTTCTCAACACATAATTGCCTGGTGTCTTATGAGATGCGTTAGAACATCAAAGACATTAGCACAGGACTAAGAGATACCACTTTGGATGTGTAGGAGATCTGCACCCATTTTGGTCAGCAACTATAGACCAGACACAGTATCTTAGGGCATCCCAGACAGCACTGGACACTTATTTTTAGACAACTGAACTAGATTTGTATTCAACTGATGCTGTGCATTGCCCAACCCATGTCTCATGTCAGACCGTAATCCAAGACACCTTTGCCCTAGGCTGTATTCCTGACAGATCTTTTGACCTTGATTTGGTTTAGGATATTTTTTCCACTCAAAAGATTTTCTTAGTTGCATCAGGTGTCTCTTTCTGCTGGTATGTGAAATACCAACCTGCAAACCACTCAGCAAAGCAGGTAAGGGAAATGGATCCTGCACTTAATCGTTCATCCTCCCAGATAGCCATGTCAGCACTTCATAGGAGCGAGGTTTCAATTTTTACTTAAAATACGGATCCAGTAATGCTGCCAACTTACATTTGTCTCTGTCATTGAACTTGTCGGCCACAGCAGGCAAGGACACAATTCAACAGCTACTTCTCTTGACTGGTGTTCGAGCCATGGATCTCTTTATTTTAACACAGGATTGCTGTTTATTCCAGAAAATGGCAACAAGGCAATAATAGCAAAGTTTGAGGAGAGATATTTCATTGAGTGAAACAGTCCTACATATTCACTCCTCAGTGATGTCCACTTTCCTACCAAACAGTTAAGTATTAGTATCAGTTGAGAGGGATTTCTTACTAATGACCCTGCAGAAAGTCCCTATAAGGTTTTATCTAGAATACTGTCCTGGCTGTGCATCACCAAGGAAGAAAAATTGCAAACATCTACAGGGAAGATCAGAGGAAAAGAATCTGTCTGTTAAGAGAGGAATAAAGTATCTTGGTCTATCCAGTGTAATAAAACAAACTGAAAAGAGAGGGATGAGAATTCATTGGGGTAAAACATAAACCTGGGGAGTGAGAAGAACTAATTAACCTAAAGTTCCAGATATTCACCAAAAAAATGGTTTTAAAGTCAGCTGTGGAAAATGTAAGCATCAGAGACAGGAGGAGCTGTGATCTTTTCCTTTATGCAATGCTTCATTGTGGTGATGCAAGTGCATTACAGCTCAGGCTGCATTCTTTTAGGGCTGGCAGAAGTCACTACTTGGCCACATATTTTACGGAGTCCCAGTGTCACAGATTGCATATGGTCTGTGCATGTCAAGACCAACCTGTGCATAAAGTTTTCAAGGCCATACACAAGTTGACTGCTGCTTCTGATGGTATAGAGGTCAATATCAATGGTGTATATTGCATGTTGTATGATCTGAGGTGAACCATATAGCCTTACTTAGGAAGGATAAGAGAAACATTTTGGGGAAGGGAAAAATAGAGGACGGAGACAAGACATGAGATTCATCTCACCTAACAAAGCATACTGCTGTCAGAGCTAGCAGTCTTCTTTATACTCAAAGAAGAGAAATAGGCATTTAAGGTTTGATTCATCTGACGAGTTTTAAACACTAATATTAGGGTAAGAAACTGCAAGCTAGACAACTACACAGTGTCAGTCAAATCTTCCTTGGGAATTTTTGAAGGAAATTAGATACAACATGTTTCTTCATGGAATAAGGAGTGGGAGCTTGCAAGATTTTACTTTATTAATATTAGGCATATGTATATAGATAAGAAAGCCTGGCTGAGATTTAGCCAAGATTATATATATCTAATGAAGCTAGAAGTTCCGGAGAACATTTCTGGAAGATACGAGGTAGCTAGTAAATTTTGCTTTCACTGAGAAACAGTTAGTTTTTTAATATAAATATGGGCTTGTTTCAAGGTTGGTGAGTACAAGTAATTATATTTTATGGAGATAACAGATTAAACTTTCAACACTCATATCCAGTCAGCTGCAATGTAAGAGCTAATAATAACTGTCCTTGGGAAGACTCAAAGTAGCATCTAGAAAAATGAGAAAAGGCCAGCACTGACATTCCTGAAATAGCCAAGAAAAAATAATTGCTATGAATAAACAAACAAAAAGAAAGAATATCTTTGTATACCAGAAAGAGACAAAGTGTAAGTCCAATTAAAATAAAATCCTTTGTAGGTTACCTTAGAAAGGAACGGTTCACAGTCATCAGTAAAATGAAAAACGCAGTAAGGAGGAAAAAAAGCTTGAAAGGAAAACAGTATGAACTACAAATAAAAATTGCCAGGTTAGAAAAAGAGCAATAATTACTTTGCACGAGTTTCCAAACTTTAATATCCAAAAGAAGGGAGTGTAATGACAGCAGAAATTGATAAGAGAACACAGATTACTTGAATATGTTTGAAGCTGAGAATCCAAAGTGATAGAGAAGTTTCTGGTATAGCATTCAAACAAAGAAATAAATGACATTGACAATACACTGCTGAAGATGGCACTTAGTTAGAGAGGAAGATCTTGGCAAGAAAGCACAGAATGTTTTGACTGATTAATTCTTTCTTCACAAGGAAACCCTAAACCTGATCAGAAACTAGTGCTAGTTGTGACAGTTCAGGCACTTAACTGTCACAAATTCATGAATTTTCCTCTTGAGATAAAATTCAAATTGCAAAACTTTTTTTCAGTAGTCAAATATCAAGGAGACTCTCTTGCTTGAAGAAAAAGAATCGCCAAATCCAATCAGGTTTGCTGATAACTAAATGTCTTTAGGTCATCATACTTCGGTGATCTAAATGCACCGGATATAAAAATTGGTAAGGAATAGGTATTTGGGGACTAAATAAAAGTGTTTGTGCCTTGTATAGACAAAACCACAGAGGATCTCAGGCCTCCTCTGCCAGTATCACTTTAATGACAGACAGAGCTCAGATCTCAGATAGCAATAGTAGAACGTAAGTAACTTCTTCTAAAATTGTTTGTCTTGCCTTCCCAACAGTGATGAATAGAAAGACAGAGACATTTCTCTGCACTTCTCGGTCTGTGCTGTGAACTCTGCTGTACATCCTGTGTCTCCCTACTGAACCCATGAACGTGCCAAAGGCAACAAGTCTTCAAGAAACAAGGAGGAGATTCTTCTCACACGCCTTCAGAAGTTCACTGTGCAGATATCGGCATCTGCACTACCAGCACTCTCTTAATTATCAGTGGGGAGAAATAAGCACTTTTAAGAAATTTTTCATGTAATGTCTGTCTTTGGACAAAATGCATTTCAGCTTACAAACATCTAATCTTTATTATTATAAAGGGAATCTAGACAGCTGTGTCACATATAAAAATATTCATTACTGTCAACTATATTTACCTTAATACACCACCAGGGGCCTAACTGCAAAATTGTACATATTACCTTGTCTAGGTGCAAGAAGCCTCGTGTTCTCCCCTCTCATGCTTAAAGGCAAATTAAAGAATAACATTTCCTTAGCAGCCTTAGATCTATGAGCTTCCAGCATGGAAGGCAGAGAAAGACTTTGCTGATGGTTGATATGCTATATCTAGGGGAGCATAGCGCATAAAGGAGAGGATGCTCAAGAGCTAAAAATGCTTGCAAATCTAAGAACCGTTCCCATTTGCAGCCAGTATCATCTCAGGATGTGAAATTAGCACATCATTCCATGCTGACACCTTGTTTGCTCTTTGTATTAATACTCAGACATATTTCAGGGCTCTGACATGGTGGTCTACCAGTAATTAAGATGAAGGCACATTCTTTGTTGACAATTCACTGATGAATTAACTTGTCTCTGCATTCAGCCCCGGATTCAGAGTTTGCTTCATTCCTTGGCTGGGACAGAATCCTTGTTATGATTTATTGCAATCCTTATTATGATTAATAGAGCTCTACATTGTTCATCTCCTGGGCAATGAATGCAGAATGCCTATTCAGCTCAAGGAGGACCACGTGCTCTCACTTTCATATCAACCAGCCTGGTTGCAGGCTTCCACGTAAGGTATTTTTGAAACCCTGTTTCTCGCTGAAGGAGATCAGCTGACTAGTTTCGTGTTTTTGTTCTGTGTTCTTTAAATGTTCTTAACTATATGTTACAGGACAACTTCTGTTAATTTTCTGATATATCTGCAATGTACCAAGCCTATCATTTAAACCATTCAGTATACTTCAATGTTTTAGTAACATAACATCAGAAATAACATATGAAAACAGCTTGATAAAATGTCATTGAGAAGCTACTACTTAGTAGGAAGTGAAGAGGATCACAAAACTTGGGAAGTAAGAATATTAAAAAATAAGTAATGGGTTGTGGTTTTTCCCACGCAGGTCAGAAAGCCAGCTTGCTTGAGATACACTTGCTTACTATTTTTAGAATACCAATGTCTGCAGTAATTTATACAGATTAAAATAATTTAATACAAAGAACACTTGATAATTGTACTGAGAGTCAGATGATTTTATACCAGGTGATACAACAATAAAAGAAGGTTTCTGTGCTGAGATGCCATTCCTGGCACTGAACTTGTGATCAGGTTGAGGTTCCTACTTCCAGATTCCCTGAAACCTTCTCAAAGTATTCTCTGAACTCAGGTAAATTAGCTAAGATTTCTTCCCAGTACGTTGACCACCTGCTCGTGTAAAAGTGAGATTTTGAATGTAAAATACCAACTAACCATGCCTGTGATTACTGATTTTATGAATGTCATATGACTATTCCTTAAGCCTGCTAATACTGCAATCTATTTAAACATAGGTAATGCACACTTACGTTTCTAACTAGATTTTTTTGTTTATATCAATGTAAGTCTAATTTCTTGACTTCCTTGATTTCGACCTCGTGTCTGGAAGTCACTATATACAGCCTAAACAGCTGCAATAATCTTCTTGAAGCTACAGTAAATATAAATAACGAATATTTGCTTATGCAATAGCTGGCTGACATGAAACTGCCCTGTAAAGTGTAGTTGACACCAGTAATTGTTAATTCCTGAGGTATACCTCTCAGATGGATCTGTATGAACAGCAAATAAGGTGACTAGCACCACTCACCTCTTCAGCCTCAAGAGCAGTTTTCCACCCTGAGCTGAAAAGTGGTTCTTAATTGACTGGAGTGAGATGTGGACTGAAAAGACTGAAAGCCTTTTCTTTATAAAACCTGTCTCACTTTCCTGGCATGGATTTAGAACTGCACTAATGATCAGTTATCATTTCTCAGCTAGCATAGGTAGAGGGTTAGTGACCTCTTAAACCATTCCCAGATCCACAAAAGAAAGCCTGATTTCACACCGAAATCTCCCTCTCAGAGTGGCTCTCGGTGTAATGATGTGACCTCGGGTCCCTGCAGCAGGACAGCAGGACAGCTATGGTGCTGCGGTGGCATGGACACTGCACTCCTGTATTCCCAATGCCATCAGTGTTTCTTTCAACAGTTATTTAGTGAGTCTGCCAAGAGGAAGAAAACCTAATTACAGTGCAGTCCTTTGAACGGGGTTGTGATTCACATTTCTTGATGTGATTCCTTTTTATCTGCACTGCTGGCATCTTTAGAATGTGATATCTAAGTTTACAAGGCCTAGTTTAAGTATTGTGCTCCTACTTATTTTACTCCTTCATCACATCAGCTTTTCATGTTCTTTTTATAATTTTAGTAAATACTGCTGCTGTCCTAGTATCATACCCAAAAACGAATGCCACAATGTAATGAAAAAGAGATCTATTTTAAGACTTCAGTGGAAGCAAAAGAGACCTGCAAAAGATGCAGAGAACGCCATAGGATCAGGATATTTGTGTCTTTTGAGAGATAGGATCAGCTACTCTGAGCACCACTGAAACCTCAAGAAATGGAAGGAACAGAGGGAAAGACAAGGGAAAGTAATAGATGTCAGTGTAGGCTAATTGAAGGAAAAAAGCTTGCTCTCAAATTCTCAAAGATATTTGGATGCTTTGGATCCTTTGAAACTAATTATCCCTCCTGGATTTCACTGGGCATTAAAGTACCAATCAATGCTACATACTTCAAACACGTATTGTGGTTTTAGCATCGATAGGTACCTGTGCTAAATACTTCAGACACATACCATGGATGTCCAGGCCTGACTACCCAGGGTAAACAGTGGGAGGCACAGCAACGGTCGCCTCCATCAGAGGTGGAATGAAAATATTCAAGGTCAAACAAGAAAATTCGTAAATAAAACTGGCAACGGGAACATCACTCCTGGGAATCCTCTGCAGAAGTAGTGGCAGATACAGCGGCAGTTATTGAAAATCATGTTTCTAGCTGTTTCACCTAAGAACATTTGGGTGTGGCACTGGAAGTTTGCAAGAGTAGTTCTCCTGGTAAGTATTAGGCATTTGGTAAGATGGGGATACGTGCTCCTGTCCTTGAGACTAGTCATTTTGACTGCATCTATTTGCTGGTTAGTGCTAAAGAAATAAAATTATTTCACTTACTATTGAA
>NW_009626801.1:36456-40056 GCF_000690535.1 Cariama cristata
AAGAAACCCTAAGATTCAGCAGGTCACTTGAAGAACTGGAACAGGCTTCCTAGAGAGGTAGTCGATGCCCAGTGCCTGTCAGTGCTTAAGAGGTATTTGGACAATGCCCTTAATAACATGTTTTAACTTGGTCAGTCCTGAACTGGTCGGGCAGTTGGACTAGATGATTGTTGTAGGTCCCTTCCAATTGAAACATCCTAGTCTAGTCTATTCTAATTAAATCTCACAAGCCTGAAGTGAGCACGAGGTCCTGCTCACCTCGTAAACACAAATCGCCTGAAGGCTTGGGCACGCTATAAATTTTCCAGGCAATACATCAATGGCTATAACAAGCCAAGAAGAACAACACCCTCTTGTTTCACTGAAACACAGACCAAGATTTTCGCCAAAGCTGTTAGTTCAGGTCTTCATGATCGTTGTGGAATTGTCTTTTTGGCTCTTTAAAAAGTTCCCCGATCAACAAAAGCTCTCAAAAGAATTTGTGTTGAAGGTGAAAAACAGAAACCTGTTTCTCCCAAGCATCCAATTTTGAGTGTTAGTTTGGTTTGGCCATGCTGTCCAAAGTGTAACAGATAATACATTTTAATGGGACAAATCCTCACCTAGAGAGTTCAATGATATAAATCTTTTTCTGGTTCTACTGTGTTTGACACAGGCTCAATTCTAATTTCATTTACAAAAGTCTGACCACAACTGTGGTCTATATTGAAATTGACTGAATTTTCCTACTGTGAAAATAGGATCAGGCCTCATAGCTACAATTATGAATAAAAATGGTTGTATAAAAGAAGGTTTTGGGTTGAAAGGAATCCTACTGATAGACTGAGACACAATGACCCTTTTCTGCGAGGGAAAAAAAAAAGACACATTTTTTAATACAGAAAAGGAATGAATCCTTAGTAAACTTCTTTGCTTGGTCTGTGGCTGTAACTAGCCTTAAATTTCATAACACAGTTGACAGGTGGGAAGTAGATATCTCTGAATACCCCTTTATTTTGTTTAATTACTTTCATGTCACACTGAGAAATAATGAGCAAAATATTAAATTGAATTAAAATGTTTTCACTAATAGATCTGTGGGTACAGAAGCCATCCTTATCCATGAACAGAATTTATTGGGTTTTTCCTTATCTTTTCCTTTTATTAATTTTTTTCATTGTTTTCCTTTTATCTCTGATTAGTTGCCTTGGAGGCAGGGGTTCATTGGACTTCAGAAAGCAAAGAGGAGGAAACAAAAAGCCTTTGCACTTTGCACTGTGTTCAAGTTATGATGGCTTGCTCGCATCTCTGTGCCCTGTACACTCACTCTTTAGAATCCAGCGACATCATATGAAATGTTGCCACTCTGTTTTTTAACTCCTCCTGCTCCCCTACCTTCTCCTCCTCCACTCTTCCTCCTCCTCCTCCCTTCTTTACATGCTGCCACTGATGCCATCATCTTCCATCTCATCGATCAACTGTACAACCTGGTCATTAGTAGTGACTCTACCGTCCTTCTCATACCACCTATGTTTTGGCATTTCTTACCTTATTGGGTTTCTTTTCCAGAAATACTTGAGGAATTTACACTGAACTTTTTTTGCCAACACAAGACCGAATTGCTGATTAAAGCTGTTTTTCCCATAAAAGTTTTCTTTTAAAGATAAGTTTTTAAAGTAGCGTTGAAAAGCTGAATGTCCTGAAATTCAGTAATTTTATTCCTATGGATGTCCCATGTGAATAACGGGTCAGTGGCCTCATGTCCCTGTTTCCTGAGCTCAGCTGGCTGACAATTCCTTTGAGGTACAGCTCCTGCACGTGGGAACATCATGATACCTCATGGGGATGAAGTCTAGCCAAAAGCTCTACCTACAAAGGAGAGCGGGATTTGAATCACGTGAACTATTACTCCTATGAGAAAGGGTAACATCATTTTGTCCAAGATTTAACTTGGAGGCAAACATCTGGTGCTATTAGAATTTGTGTTAAAACTTACAACAAGGTAGTGTTCTTCCATCAAAACCACTGTGAGAACAAACCCCAACATCTTTCTAATCTTTTCATTCCAGCCATCCCCAACGATCTGTGTTACCCCCCATTTTTTGTAGACTGTTGCAGCCTTCTGTTTGACTGCTCCCATGCCTCCTGGCCTCTTCAGAGCATGATTGCTGTGATTTCTTTGTCCATTTTTCTGAGCAGTTTTTTCACCAAGTACCCATGCAGCCTTCTCTTACTGCATCAAGCAAGTGCTCAGCTTCTTACCAGCCCTGCTCATCTCAGCCTTTTCTAGTTGTTTACTGTTTTATCTTGTCATGATGACTTGCACATGGCCTTCTTTCCTAGCTAGCTGCCAAATTCAGCTGCTAATTTTCCCACTCTTTTGACATGCCTTTGTACCTTCTTCTATTCAGAGCAGTCACACAAATAAAACAATTTCCATAATTCACGGTATTTCATTTTTTCAGTGCCAAAATGGTCTCAGTAGCAGAATCGACTCTTCTGATAAACATAGTCTTCAATTTTTTCTCTTCTCTTTGGTTGTGAGAATGATCCATTTTATGTCTGTTCTTTCTATAAGATCATAATTGCCATAATTCATTAATAATTCAAGCAAAGTCCCTTTGCTTGTTTATCATGCTCTTTGAATCTTGCTGATGCTACAGGATACTGCTATTCTTCTTTCACCACCAACGAAAAGCAAGCACAGCCTCTGCTGTTGCTAGCTGAGCTATCTTTAAACAGACCACTTTGGGTGCGGTATTGAATATAGCTACAGCAGTGTGGTGTACTTGTCCAGGTAACCATTGAGCCTATCTACAAGAAGGGCCGAAAGGAGGATCTGGGGAACTACAGGCCTGTCAACCTTGCCTCAATCCTGGGGAAGGTTATGCAGCAGATCATCTTGAGTGCCATCACGCAGCATGTACAGGACAACCAGGTGATCAGGCCCAGTCAGCATGGGTTTATGAAAGGCAGGTCCTGCTTGACTGACCTGATCTCCTTCTACGACAAGGTGATCCACTTAGTGGATGAGGAAAAGACTGTGGATGTTGTCTGCCTAGAATGTAGTAAAGCCTTTGACATCGTTTCCCATAGCATTCTCCTGGAGAAACTGGCTGTTCATGGCTTGGACGGGCGTACTCTTTGCTGGGTAAAAAACTGGCTGGATGGCCAGGCCCAAAGAGTGGTGGTGAACGGAGTTAAATCCAGTTGACAGCCAGTCACAAGTGATGTTCCCCAGGGCTCAGTATTCGGGCCAGTTCTGTTTAACATCTTTATCGATGATCTGGATGAGGGGATCGAGTGCACCCTCAGGCAGTTTGCAGACAACACCAGGTTGGGTGGGAGTGTTGATCTGCTGGAGGGCAGGAAGGCTCTACAGAGGGATCTGGATGGGCTGGATCGATGGGCCAAGGCCAATTGTATGAGATTCAACAAGGCTCAGTGACGGGTCCTGCACTTGGGTCACAACAAACCCACGCAACGCTACAGGCTTAGGGAAGACTGTCTGGAAAGCTGCCTGGTGGAGAAGGACCTGGAGGTGTTGGTTGACAGCTGGCTGAATATGAGGCAGCAGTGTGCCCAGGTGGCCAAGAAGGCCAACAGCATCCTGGCTTGCAC
>NW_009626801.1:40261-40582 GCF_000690535.1 Cariama cristata
GCTGAGGGTAGACCTGATGGCTCTGTACAATGACCTGAAAGGAGGTTGTAGCAAGGTGGGGGTCGGTCTCTTCTCCCAAGTAGCAAGTGAAAGGACAAGAGGAAATGTCCTCAAGTTGCACCAGGGGAGGTTTAAGTTGGATGTTAGGAAAAATTTCTTCACGGAAAGGGTTGTCAAGCATTGGAATAAGCTGCCCAGGAAAGTGCTTGAGTCATTATCCATGGAGGTATTTGAAAGACATGTAGACGTGGTGTTTGGTGACGTGGTTTAGCGGTGGGCTCGGCAGTGTTAGGGTTGGACGTGATGATCTTAAAGGTCTTT
>NW_009626802.1:0-10042 GCF_000690535.1 Cariama cristata
TGTTTGTTTTTTTTTTTTTTGAAACTGACTCCTCCCATTCTTTCCACTTCTCTACCCCACTGCACACCATGTCAGACACCAAAGGGACTTCTAAGCAAAGCATGCTTTTCACCATCCTTGATGACACAGACACAATGGTACAACAGGAATTCAGGTACTGTAATCCAGCACTAGGGTTAAACCACTTCTGAAGCAGGGAAGGCACAATAGTGAACCTGGAAGAACACACACTTACAAATGAAACCTAGAAAGCTTAAGATGTAGATTTATTATGCATTAGGAAGTTTATTAACTTAAAAACCAAACTGCATAGTACAAAAGGTTATCTCTGCTCAATGTGGAACAAGTTTCAAAATATATATTTTTAAAATTTGTTCAGTCAATACACAATCCTTTTAAAAAACTGTATATCTGTCAGTACCTTCATGACATTTATAAATACATGATTTACACAGCACCCCATCTGGAAAAATTAAAACTCCTCAGGAATATCTACATATATTGCATACGTATAAAACATTCATTGGAGTACGTCATTAAAGTTGGGCTTAATGGTCCATTTACACTGCAGCAAAATACATACAAATCTGTGTATTTTTCATAAAATGTCTCTAAAAATTAGCACATTGGTAGCCATTCACAACTCCTTTAAAGCATCTTTTAGGAAGGAAATTTGATATGAATATATCCATGAGATTCAGCAGGTAGGACAGCGATATGAAGGCTAAATATGATTAATAACTGAACACTAAGTAGCACTTAAGGCAGGGTGAAAAGAATTAATAGGAAAGATTATTTCATATAGCAGATAAAGTGACAAAATGCAATAAATATACATATTTCTTGATGTAAACTGCTCCGGCACCCACAGTTTTTCCTGCCTTTGAAGTCAGGAGTGTCCACATTTCTGATGCTACTCATTCTATAATTAAAATTCTATTTGTTATCAGCAAAACATTAATGTGACTCGTGCTCTCAAGTGCCACCCAGATTTGCTTTAACTGCTCAGAACTGACTGTTCTGGAATGTGGGCTTAAAACTTCAGTATGACTTTCATCTATGGGTAACAACTGTCATGTGTGATCATACACCCTCAGAAGTCATGTCACTTTCATGACTGCTTTCTGGTAATTACTGGACTTCTCGTTACTAAATAATATTTGAGACCATGTCTTCAGGAAATTCAATCACTTTTACTGATAGCCACTATTTCAGATACCAAACCTATACAGATCAGTCTCTCTCAAATTGTGAGGACTACCTGCAGACAAAAGGCATAAGAAACGCAAAACAACCTTTAACAGTGCTGGCAGAAACTGTTCTGCCTCAAACCTGATTATTTTGCATACAACTTTGGAAATTAAACATTCAAACTTTAAAAAAAATCCATTATGTCCATATATTCGGGTTTCTACCCAATACCAGGATTTGACATAGCATCCACAGTCCAATATTGGGTAGAATCACACCTAGTTGTGACCTGCCATCCTGAACAAACCGTCCTGCAAGTATCATATCGACCTCAAGTATCATATAGCATGTGACCTTCCCTTGTACACAGCTGCCTTCCTTTCAGAGACCAGGTAATCTGTACATCCCACCAAGCTTCCAGAGTCGCAATTCAGTGTGTGAATTTGTTCCATAGTCTCCACAGAAGTTAGCCTTCATACACTGCTATCTTGCAGCAATGGTTCAATATCCTCTTCACTACTTCGGTCTAGGTTGTTACTCAGAGTACTACTGATGCTGTTGCTGTGTTTTCTGGTATTGCTGGCTTTACTGTGCTCAGGAATAAATAAGGCAACTAGAAAAGCCAGAAGAACAATGCATGCTCCAACCAGGAAGGGTGGACCAGGAATAACTGTTCTCTGCAGGGAAACAAGCATATTAAAGAATTCATCAAGTTTCAGACATTGACTTCCGCATTAAAAACTATACTACTAAGGCAGGAGATAATGGGAGACATTTACAGTGACTATAAAGTTTATGCAAACAAGTTCATATGTGCACTGCAACATGAATTTTCTGCATCTACAATCCCTAAGAATTCCTCACTTGATCTGCACACTGATCTAAAGAACAAAAACATGCACAAAACTATCAATTGACACTAGGATTGCCTAGCAGATGAAACAGACATTGACTGATGCTTCTTCGTAATTTTTCCTTCTTTAGGTAACATGTCTGTTAAATCAGCAAGATTCCTCTGAAGATTAATAGGATAAGGTTTCAACATCCAGAAGTACAAACGCTCAATAAATCTTTAGCTTAACTTCACTTTTTCCACTTGCTTCCATGGTTGACATACTTTAGAATCAAGTAAGCCAAATAAACAAACATCCTCATAAACTTATATGTGAGTGAGGAAGCAGGCTATGCAGTACATACCATTCTCACTGCAGAGATAGGTTGTTGTCATATATGATGACTTAGTATTTGGAGTTATTCTGTCTCGCTTCTAAGTAGTTTATTTTAAAATATGTAAAATACAGCTTATCCACATCTCATAACCACAATTAAAAACAAGCACCAGGAAGGTTATAAGGTTAATTTTAAACCAGCTAAGTTTAATGACAAAACTCTACAAAAGGAAGTGTCAGGATTCCAGTGATTTTTTTTTTTTTTAATCTTAAACAACTTTTCTGTATTTTTGTCAACTAAAATAAAATCAGAAGATGAAACTCGTCAATCCAGTGTACTACTTTTCTACCAAATAAAGGACAGGAAGATATTCTAATATGAAGTGGGAAAGCAGCTGAAATTAAGCATACAGTAACAGGATATTTCCCTTGCTTCAACTCTTGTTACAAGCAGAGGCCTAATTTTTCAGCTGATGGTCTCTAAAGTATATAATCATATTAACAGAATTTATATTAATGATATTACTTAAATCTTCAAGTGGTGCTAAGTCCACAAGTACTTAAAGATTATAATAAAACTTCCATAAATTAATATCCTCATTTGTAGTATTACAGCTGATTTATCTGAGCACCTTCGAATATTCCACTATTGCAGTTTCATTAAAGGGAGTAAGGAGCTTTGAAAAGCAGACCTTGCTCATTGCATTACCAAATGTTGTTATTGCTCTCCAAACACAGCCTATGACTGCATTGTCTGTTGTATGGACTCCCCGTGGATAGTTATAATGATGCAACCTCACTCTCCTCTTCAGGGTTTCCAGTTTTGAAAACAGTTATTTAAATGGGAATTAAGACAGATATGCTTAACTTTTACTACTGATGCTCTGAAAAGCAGACACACAATCTTTCCTCAACAGGTGCATTAGATCTTTTCTTTGATGGAACACAATCACAAGTGTGACCTGAGGTACTATTGCAACTCTCCCACTTCCACAGGAAAAAAAAAAAAAGTGATATTCGTAAAATCCTATTCTTAAGTCTCCTAGAGTAACAGAAATGAATACTTAAAGGTAAGTTAAAAAAAGAAAAAATTAAGTTGAGCTGTTTAAAAACCTACCAGAAATGACTACTAGGATATATTCTCTTCTATTTACTCTACATATTAAATAACTGAAATTTGCATATAGATTTTCCTGTTACCATGGTTTGAATATGAAGGTTTACAGAACCATTATATCTAACAATTTGTTTTAGCACTCTGTCCATCAGCGAACACAGAAGACTAACCAAAAGGCACAATACTAAATTAGGAGAATAATCAGCTTTCACTAGTTAAGTTAAACTTAGTATTTTTTTAAAATGGGACAAGACAGCTTTCTCTTAAAGTAAAATGTGTCAAAAGTTACACAAATTTATTCTTCACATTAATAATTTCAACAATACCTACATAAATAACCTAAGTCTGGTAACAACTTAAAAATCTATTTCCTGTAGTTGCAGTAACACCCAGTATTACAGTGGTGGAAACAAAGGAGGAAGAATTGTTTTTAATTCACTTCAACAGCACACTGGGTTTGACCAGCACAGTAACACTGCATTCTCAATTGAGTTCCTATAGACTCACAGCTTTTGACAAGCAGGGGTAGAATACAAGCCTAAGCATTAAAAAAAAAATTAACAATGCTTGTCACAGACTAAAACACATTATATCAGTTAACTGCAGTTCCACAGACATCCAGTAACTTTTTAAGACAAGGTACTTGACCATTTAAATTTGTTATTAAAATGCTTCTTAGTGAACATTTATGAATATTTAATAAAATCAAGAAAACATTTTTCAAACAACATGTATCTGTAAAGCAACCTCTAGTTATCAATTTAAAATATTCAACAAAATCAAGAGACAGGTAACTTGCATTTGGGCCTTGCAAATCCAAGGTACTAGTACTACTAATATAAGCTATGCTTGTACACATTTGCTAATTTCCTTGTCTAATCTTGGTGCATTCCCTGGTTTTCATTTCCACTCACTTTACTTAGATTGATTTTTAAAGCAACATATGTATTTAAATTGTGTAGTTCTTTCCCATTGTTATATTAGACTTGAATATTAGTAGGAAAAATTTTGTATTATTATTTTCCTGAATGATAGTTTTATGTGTTAGGTGTCTGGTAACTGTTACCAGGGAGAGATGTAATTAGGGGCATTTAACAAACCTTACGAGTACATACATAATTAAACGTAAGAGCTGTCCCATTGATATTAGAATAAAAAGCAATCTTAGTTATACAAATACTTACTGATTTTGCTGTACTGCTAACTAAAAAATGTCTACTTATTTATTAAGTAGGTTTTCAAGAAAACAAGGACACGTGAAATGACAGTTTAATTTATACTTACACCTTAGAAAAATCATTATTTTATAAGGAAGCTCATACATTAGGCTTCAGCACAGGAATTTCTTCTACCACAAGCTTTAGAAAATTCTAAACAACAGAAGTTTCAACTCGTTTAAAACTTACTGGAACAGATTTTTACCCTTATGAGCGCTACACTGCAAACTTCACATCAAATTTTAAACTCACCTCATCACTGGGATCTTGCATTGTTTTTTTTCCAGAAGTCTGATCAGGTGGCAGCTCATTGAGCTCCACATGAAAGAGAAAGAAAATAAAGCCATACAGTGCTGGTCCCAGGCCATTGCACAGACCTCTTATTCCAGTTATTATTCCTTGGACAACACCTAACAAAAAAAAAAGATTAGGATTTATTTTCTTTTAAATCAAGAATGAAATGCTCAGAGCCAACAGCTCTGAGTGTATTCTAATGGCTGTTCCAAAATAGCACATCTCAATTATTTCTACGTACTAAGATCTTAAGAAATACATTGAAACCAACTTGGCTGGATTAAAATAATCCTCTGCATGACCATAGCTCTGTCACTGTACTTCCATGATATTGGAAGCAATATGAGTTTTGAATATGAGTGACTAAATTTACGTGCAAGTCTAATTTTCTGCATTAGAGTTCTTTCACCCTCACCCAAAGCCTACAGTGAAGAAAGCAGAAGTGAAGTGTGGTACCTGTTCAATTTATTTTTCAAAAGAAATTTAGAGTAATATATCTATGTATTAAGGGTTGTTATCAGTAAAATATGCACAAACTGTAAGAGATTTCTTCCCCTCACCAGTCTAAAACCATGGTTTATTTAAGTACCAAGTAACTTATTCGGGTCAGTAAATTCAGTAGGACTGCAGTAAACTCACAATACTAGGTTGCTTGCAGTTCTTACATTAGATTATTTTAAAAGCTTGAACAATCAAAGTTCTATGGGTGTATTTCTGTTTGAACTTCATTATGTGATAGTGATAACAGCATAAAAAGTTGACTATCTTACAGATTAAGATTCTACAGAACACTATTTTTACAATATTAATACTCTGTGTATCTGATTCTTTCTTAAGGCAGTAACTTGCAAAATGGAAGAAAAAAAAAAAAAACCACACATGCCAAAAAGAAAGTTGTCCAAGCTTTTTCTTCATAGTTTGACATGTAAGCTTAAAATCTTCTTGCCACTAGGTGGCAAAACTTCACTCTATAAACTATTGTATGCCCCGGCTAGTAACAGTAGTTTCCTTTACGTAAAATGAAAGATCAGTGACTTCTGTCAACTTAACTAAACTATTACTTTCATAACATAAATAGAAAACAAGTCTTTTAAAACTCTTTTAAATGTGTCTATTAGAAACAAAAATGGAGCAGAGGGGAATGATAAAAAAAGCCACGTAAAATACTGTCTTTTGCAGCTTTCAAACTCAATGGAAACCTGCCTCCTAGAACTGCACCTCCCTTGTACCTCCCATATTAACTGTACTTACCTAACTTCAAGTTGCATGACGGAAAGGCAAGACTGATATTTACAATTTACATGTACAGGATTTTTTGAAAGAGAACACTAAATTCAGCTATTATATGCCAGTGTTCTATTTTGTGATGACTCCTTCCCTCACTTCATTTTAAATGAAGAGTTATTTCTGATTGTTCATTCCACTTCACATCAAAACCAATGAATTATTCTGTCTTCTCAGATAAACTATATACTTAAGCTTCTTTTTCTGTTCCTTGAAAACCTGAAGTACTATAACAAATAGGGCCAGCTGTTCCACACAGAACAGAGCTTCTTGTATAGGTTTATTTTAATCTGGTAAGATGTGTTCTTAGTTTCCATTAAAAAGAGGGTACTGTTACATTAATCCTCCCTATCTGCTTAGAGAATATTACTTTTAATAAAAAAAAAAAGAGGCAGGAAAAAACATGAATGTTACCATATCTGGTTTTCCTGCTTTTGTAGTACTTTTACAGAAGCTAGAAGAGAAGTAGCTGGTCAGACAGAAAGCATGTATTTTGCAATGCAAATTTGATAAATTTGTGTACCTCCTTCCTCTCTACATAGATCGGCAGACTTCCACAGCTACTACCAAAGACAGTCATTACTTATCAACATATTGGAAAAGTACATCCAGGTAAGTATTCTGCTTTCTAGACAGCAGAGTCATCCAAGAAAGCTGTCTGACACTGAAACAGAAATTCATTCAATACTCACCTTGTTGATCTGATGCTGCATTTCGTGAAATCAGAGCACTGATTGCTGGGAATGTAACGCTTGACATTGCTGCAACAGCGCCTGCTGCCCACATCATCCTGTGTTAAATAACATTATTTGAATTTAAAATGAGACTGCTCATATAATTAGTCCCCAGTCTGCCAAGAAGGGCCACAAGGGTACCCTCATTTAAGGCTTAATGCCCTATCAAAAGTTCTCTTATTAAAATAAAGACTGGCAACTATCTGGTCAGGGCCTTCTTCCTGCTCCCATCCCACGAATTACCCTGAGCTTGTTGGAACAGAAGCACATTTGATTGTGCACTAGCTATTACAGCAGAGGAAAAGAGAGGAGTGGGAGTGAAGCAATGCACAGCCTTTCCCCCTCCAAAGGCTGTACAAATGAACAATTTCACAAGGTGTCCCAATGAGGCAGTCCTCTAACTTGTATAACTCACCAGCATGGGCTCTGACAAAGAACAAGCATTCGTCACTGTCAGTAGGACAAACTTTGTAAAGAAAAAGCTGTTCCAGCTTACAGTTCTAGTTTACTCACAGTTTTTTCAACAAAAGAAGTTCTAGATAGTTTCCAAGACCAAATACAGTAAGAGAACGACATGTTAGAAAACAAAGAAAAAAAGTAGGGGTCTAATAACTGATTGATAAAATAGATCTAGTGGAATTACTAGAGAGAACATACTACTTACTAGCTTGTGAGTTTAAGAAAAAGCTTTAACCACATTCGTAGGCATAAAACTCAGTGAACCAAAACAGTGCAAAGACTCCTTTTTCAAAAGGGCTGTTACTCTGCACCTTACACAATATACCCGGAAAATTCTATCATTGCTACATGTGCAAAATACAGACCAAACTCTGGTAGTGTAATGCAAATGAGAATGCTTAATTCACAGAATATTTAAATACTCAGGACAACAGAACTAAATGGCAGAATTTCTCGGAAAAACATTTTCAGTTCCTAACAGATATGTACCTATGAAAATGCGTGCTTACCAAGACTGAGATCCAAAACCATACCAAGCCAACTGAAGGATTTGAAAGCCAAGGCCAAGGAGAACTGTATTTTTGTTCCCTATAGACCTCATCAAGATACTCAGAAACACAGTCTGCAAGAGAAATTGGTTCATCCAAAAGTTATTTTAAAAAGCTAGATTGCTAAAGTAATTTCTCTTTCTATACAAAGTAATTCAGAAGACCTATCAACTGGTGAGGAAATTAACATTATTCATGCTCTTACTTCCCCTGTATTAAGTCCAAAATGCAGCCTAGTCATATCAACATTTGATGTAGAGATATTCTTAACTATTAAAGGGTTTCTACTTCAGGACATCGAGAAGCATATGTATTGCCTTCTCTATGGACATTACACCTCAGTGTCTGTTTCTACTGTAAACAGGCTTTGACTTCCACCTCTACAATTCTGTTTCATTACAGACTAGAGAGTTCTGTAATAAATGCTGGTACCAAGTTAAGATAGAACAGGCTGGATATGGGTTGAATTTACCAATATCTACAAATACTAGAGAAAAAAAGCCTGTTAGCTCAGAAAAAAGTAATCTCTTTAGGTCAGGTGAATTACTACCAAAATTTACAATTAAAACCAGCAATTAAATCCTGCTGCATTGAAATTTATCCAAGGTCAATTCCTAGGCATCTTGAACTATATTTTCTGCTGGTTCTTTACACCACTGAGATAACCTTTTTATTTGCACATGGAAACTAATCCTAGAGGAAGACCACTGGTTTTCATCTGTTAGAATTGTTACTGCTGAGAAGGAAGGAGGTACCAATTCAGATAAACCAGCAATACACTCATGGCAAAAAGCACACGGTTCCTAATAAGGCAAAGTCCATATGGACAACTTCATTCAGTTAAGAGTATATGTTTTTCTTTAACATGAGAAACTCAGCAATGCATCAATAAAAAGCCAGAGAAAAGGAACCAGAAAGACTGCAAAGCAGAGCACACTTCCCCTCTCATGTACATCTTACACTAGTTTTCTTGCATCTCATCTCATCCTTAGACAAAGCTCATTTGAAAGTTAAACAGCAAAAATACAGTAATTCTATCTACGTGTGATCAGTTCCTTCTGGAGATACCCAACATGCCAACACAAATAAGTATTTACGAAGCAACGCTATTTCAATAAGCTGCACTCTTCAAAGAGTTCAAAAAAAAAAAAACAACGCAGTTTCCTCATTTTAACACTGAAAATAATGAACCAGAAGGGCAGCCATTTTAGAGATTTTTTTAGCAAAAATACTGGTCTGAATAAAGTACGATTGGTAAATATGAGTGCACATAACAGCATCAGAACAAACCACAGAGCAAGGATTAAAATAATGACTTGAATTGATAATGAAGGACACAACTGACACCAGTAAAACTGGGAAACACTGACGAATGTGTTGTTTACATCAACACAGTAAGACCTCCACGCTGCTAAGGATGACAACAAGGTTACAGCACGTTGTATATGTCATTCCTCTTCCTGTTACCACAAGAAGACAACAAACTGTACCCATAAAGATACCAAAGATCACATCATAAAAACCTGTTTGATTTCTAAAAGGTATAAAGGACGTGTCCAAAAACGAGTTCACTGTTGCCAGTTAAGAGTCATGAAAGCAATATACCAAGGCCTCGCAGATCCTAAGTCTCCGTACTAAGCCTAAGTAATCCTGGACAGATCATGCCAATACCTTCATTGTTTCTATGCAAGGCTGATAGCATGAGCCAACTGAATATCTGCACGTAGCATGAATTTTGCTTAAAAAAAAAGTATGTTTCCCTTTCAGCAGGCCTTGCATTAAGCAACCGATTTCCTACACCATTTTAATAATTTAAAGCCAGAGTTCCAGTAAATTTACAGATCCAAGCTTAGCAAATTTTAGTTTCATCCTCTGATGCCCAGGTCCACTATTTCTAAGGAAAGCAGATTTAAAGCAAGACATTTACGCAGACTATGTATGAATATAACCTTTATTGAATGCAAGATACACTGGCATTTTAGAGCATTTAAGAAGTTTATAGACAAGCTTAATAGTCAGAAGAGTATGC
>NW_009626802.1:10058-22550 GCF_000690535.1 Cariama cristata
ATACTAAAAAGAATAAAGCTTACCTGAGCTATTATAGACAGAATGCCTACCACAGCTATAAACGCCGCAATGCTAGCAGATCCAAAACCTATAACCTGAAGAGAAGCAGATAATGCATAAAACAAGTGCTAAACACAATCCAGAACAATCACTAGCAAAGAGATATCTTCTTCAGAAAGAACACTGGCCTCTGCTTATGATCTAAATCTGTACAGCAAGTGTCTACTTTCAAGAATAATCCTTAACTAGACTGCTGGCCAAGAAATCCACAAAAAAAAAAATGCCTTAAAAAAGGTGATAGAGGAATTCATGTGTCTGGAAATTGAAGTTCTCTGTCCCCTCCCACAGACACAACAGCTCTTCAACAGGCAAGATCCCACCTCGAGACATACAAACTGCTGCACTGAATTGGAACAGAGGTCTGCTTAACTTTATGAACACATGCTTAAGCTATGGCAGGGTTTATGCATCAGGAGTCAAGTGTTGCTCAGTTCTTGGCTTAGCAAACTACTCTGCCTTTATTTTTTAAAGCTGTATTTTGCCAGAAAGTAGTTTTCTGAGCAAAGTCTTCAACAAGAAACGGGTCTTATACTACACTTATTTAAACATCCTTAGTAAGACGAAGACACCAACATTTACCTGTCGCAAGTACAGAAAAAAGCTAGAATACTGGCCAGCCTCAGGCAGATAGGAGAGAAATACCGTAATGCAGATTGGGAGGACCATAGAATCTTTTCTAACCTTCTTCAGAGACTGTAAAACAAAGAAACAAAACAAGTATTGGAACAGATATACAAAGTCTAATGAAAGCATAAAGAAAACAGAAGGTGGATTCACTTTTTCAAAATCCATTTTTACCCAAACGTACGAGTCAAAAAAATCACACATAGAAACAGTTAAGCTGAACATTAAGTTAGAAACAACCCCCCGTTACATAAGGTTTGTGGTATCCCATTCTTCGGCAAAGTTTCCATTTGATTTTTGAAGCTACTGTTCAGTGCCAAATTACAAGTATTCACTGAAAACAGCACCATATAATATTTAGGGAAATGCATAATATCTTCTAATTGAGCTCCATAATAATCTGTTCCAAAAGATGCTAGCAAATAATATAGCCTCATTACAACTGTTTCTCCTCCCAGATTATGAAAGTATTTTTCCTTGTATATTTCTTATACTTGTTCACCCATAATACAGATCATTTTGAGTAACAAATAAATTGTGGAAAACAAACTCTTTAACTGAAGTCTTTCAAGAATGTGACTCATTTCTCAACATTAAAAACCAATTCCCAGCAAGATGGGCCTCAGGAAGAACAATCACTCTTTCATCTCTTAAGATATCAAGGTATAACACAAACGCAAATTAGCTGAGCAAGTGTGAATAAGGGAACAAGTTACTAGAAAGACTGCATGATATGTTTGAACTCCTCCCATGTATGCCTGTAGTAAAATCAGGCTTTATACTGCCATTCTATATTAAATAGAAATCACATATAATCAAAAGTGGAATTCAAGAGTGGGGAGAGATATTGCCAAAAGTACAAAGCATAAAATGAATGCGGAAGAGTCTTAAAATACCAAGTTTTGGGGTCTGTAGCAGTATAAGAATTCAACATTTCTCTTACAATAAAACAGAGTAAGTGACTTAGAAAAGTAAAGCATTTTCCCTTTGGATTTCACACCAAACATGTTTCCAATTCCAAGAATCATTTAATCCACAAAGCTTGGTTTGGTTTTTAAATGTAGCTAGATCTTTTTGTGCAAGAGCAGAGAACAGATTAAGGTACACTGAATAGTCAAGCTACCAGCAATAAGATTAAAGATTTCTCAAGCTTACAAAATGCAATTAATTACTATTATTAGTTAATCATCAATTATTTATTAATTATTTATTAAAGTGCATCTTACTGCAAAAGGATCTGCTTGCTCCCATGATATAGAAGCTCCCCATGAAGCGGGTCTCATTTTTTCTGGCAGAGATTCTGGTACAGCTAGCAGAATGAAGCAGATGTCCACAACTGCCACCAATGTGGCCAGTAGCACGACAAGGTTATCTCCATAGCTAGCAGACAGGTACGCTCCAATGGCAGGACTAGTTACCAAACTTGCTGCAAAGGTGGCAGATACCTATGCACAAGAACAGTTTACAAACTTGTCGAAGCAGTTATTCTGGCATTGCAGAAAAATGAAGTAAGTTGCTCAACACCATCACCTCTACCCAGAAGTGTGGTTTTAAAAAAAAAATTAGTCAAAATTTAAATTAGAAAAAAAAAAAAATCACTTATGACAGTAAACATGGGTGCAAATAAAGTTTCTCCAAACTCCTCCACAGCCCACCATATGAGATAGGATCTGCAGTCAAAGCAGGAGTTTGGCTCAAAGTAAAACAGCTCTTACTTTCAAATAGACTAAAATGGTTTTTGTTTTCTAATTATGAATTTGATGAGATTTCACTGAAAATGTTGTCAGCACATATAAATGCCTGCCTAAGTGAACCTGAGCCTCAGCACTCTGGGTAATACATAACAGTAATACATAATGCCTTTGTTAACAGTTTGCATTTTACATATATAGCTACCACCGGATAGCACAGTAAACTAGGAAATCATTAGCTACGACAACACTTCAAAAAGAACTGTACGCCTTCATACTATGTTGTAGTGGCATGCAGCTAGTAACAGATCACTCATATTCACATACAGCAGAACATGATGAAAAATCAAGTGCTGTAGTTAAATTTCACTATAAAAATAATCAGAAAAGGTTGGAATAAAGCTACTTTGTTTGGGTTTAATTACTACTCTTTTACAGTCCCCAAAATAAAAACATTCTGCGTAAGTGTTTTATAGAGTAAGTAAGAATACAAGCTGGAAATTCAGTTTTATACCAAGCTAGAAAAAAATTCTAAGGAAAAGGTATCACAAACAAACTGATTAGAAAGAGATACAGACCTCATAAAAACAACTGCACTTTAGTCTATCACTTTACAAAATTTTAGATCAAGCTGTTTCTGTTAACAAAAAACTGTTTGAAGGCAGGCAAATATATGGTCCAAACATATCTATGGCCGTCTTTATAGGCAGGAGAAATAAAGCGAAAATTCCAGAAATTTTAAACCTGTTTTGTCCTCTGCTACAACAATACACACAAGTTTTGTTCAAGAGAACCAAGTCCTTTATTGTCTTAACTGTTAAATCAACATTTGAGAAATCATATATCCCTAAGGCTAAAAATAAAGGGAAACTGTAACAGCTCGAAGAACAGTACAGTCAGCCAAAAATCAAGTCCATCAATATCCGTATAGTGAAAACAGATGCAGAGAGGATGAAGGGATAAATGATGTTCAAACGCTAAGGGCATCCACCAATGGGCCTCCAAAACCTAAACCAACACAGATATTCAGGAAATAAAACTAAGCAGGAATTACATTATTACTGGAAAGGCTAGTTTGTCCTAACTGAACTATCTTCCTCTTCTCTTGCTAATTAAGAAAGGTCATGACTAAGTTACTAAAAATACTGCATTACGCAATTTCACCCTTCCTGCCTGTTTTGACTACAGAAAAAGCCATTCTACATTAAAAGAAATCACAAACTAAAAGTGCAGTTTACAGGTGCTGGAAAGATATTGCCAGATCAAGTATTAAATAACATGCATTGCTTTTAACAACATTTCCTGTTCTGCCTGTGAAACTCATGTTTTGTTATACATGCCCTCTATGCAGGTAAAGTTGTCACACGCTTATTCTGTTCCCACGAACACAGAGCAATCTGTGCAGCAGTAAAACGTCTAAATTAAATTTCTCAAATTCTAATACAGTGCCTTGATGCACGGTTCATTCCTTTCTCCATCACCCTCATTACATTAATCAGGAAACAAATCTGCGCATCAAAACACAAGTTCAATATGAAGGTCACAATCTGACCTTTTTTTCAAGTTCAGCATATCTTACCAGTCCATAGGCTGTAATTCTTTCATGTTCTTGTGTTACATCAGCTACATAGGCAAATATTACAGAAAAGGTAACAGAAAAGATTCCAGATACCGAAATCATAGCGAAGTACCACCTAATGATTTAAAAGCGACAATTAGAAAGTTTAAGCTAAGACCTCTTGCTTTTCTCTTACTCATCAAGCAAGCCTGTATTTAAGCTATGAGAAGTGTTCCTCAAGAATTAACATAAAGCATTGCTGGAGATGAATGATTGTGCAGTCTCACTTAAATACTGGAAAACAGCATTTTAATTTTTTATATTCTACTTTTTACTCCACATCAGCCTAAAACAAGTGGCCCCTTCAGGACATGGTACCTACACATTTTCACACTCTCAAAGCTGAAGCAAGTTTAAGTTATGAAAAAAGAACTATCTCAGAACCCAGTTTCTCAACCAGTTAGGGAATAAACTGTCATATATAACACTTCAGAAGCTGAACTCTGAGTGCACTCAGTGTACACAAAGTTCTTCTGTAATCCCAAATTTCACAACAAATGTAAATGAAAGTGAAACCAAGTCAATTCGACTCAGTTAAGACTTCAAGTTTGCCTAATCAAAGAGTTAAAAGATCTTGTTTGCAGCAATTGTACTTTTCTGTGGTCGATAAATTCCAAGGTTCATTTAGCTTTAAAAATGTTTATTACAGCACTGTCAGTCCTCAGGGGGGAAAAAAAATTAACAGCTGAGCTTAAAACTGAGTTAGACAGTGCTATCAAACCATTTCAATTACTGTTATACTTGTGTGAACACAGTAACTAAATTACATTCTGTAATTTCTATTTTTAAGATACACAGTTTTAACACCTCTTAAACAGAAACGCTCCAGAATAAATGCAATCATGTCCTGAAAGGAAAGCGGCTTTCCTCTTATCTTGCTGTCCCTCTCCGACTTCCCCAAACTTCTCCTCCAATTGAATTTCTGCTGCACTGACAAGCTCACTACTGCACTCTGTACCACTTACCATGGACTTATTCTCATTAACGGAATTGGAGCACAGGTGAAGAAAACTGTAAGAAGAAGAAAAGATTTTCTTCCCCATGCATCTGATAGAGCACCTATTAGCGGAGCACTGAGAAAGGACAAAAAACCCTGTGACAGAAGAAAAACAATTAATATGCCTATATTTACAAGTTTACTTTAACCACAACAAAAAAAAAGGGCTAAAATTGCAATTTGATTTGAAATTAAACACAAAATTGTAGATAACTGAAACTGTACAAAATTTCTTCCACAGTCTACTTTTCTGTGACTCTGATATTTTATGTTTCACATCTATTAAACCTGAGTGCATTTTAAAAAAAAAAAAAAGTACCATAGACTGCAAAAGTTTCTTAGAAATCTCCAAAATCTACAGTCTAGTTTCACAAAGGACATCTTTTTAGCCTCTGTCACGTGACTTAATGCTAGATCCCAAATCCAAATTCCTATCTAATTTGGATTGTCCTAAGGGAGAGTTTTGTGTAACCTAACCATTCTCTGAAACAAATTAAACAGAACACTTACTGCTTTATACTACACATTTATCATGTACAGAACATTTGTAGACTGCATGAACTCTCAGGACCATTTGAGCAAGCTTGACAACTTGAGACAGTGGAACACCATAATGATACTCCAGTGGTAAAAGTCAGACTTACAGGTACAGTTGTCATGGAAAAAAAATGACTAAGGATCAAATACTAGCTTTTTCAGAATTTCACAAAGTCCTAGAATCTAGGCCTCAAATCTGTTCTGTATTACCCAGAAGAATTAAAATAAGCAAAGCCTTTCACAGGTTTGTTAACTGCAAAACCTCCAAAACAAATGCATCCTCTTCCTAATTAGTTTATTGTTCTCCTATCAATCCAACTCTGCCATAAATCCAAACATTAGTAAATACATGGTTCTGTAAGCACCTCAATACACTGGAAGTCTACTCCAGTTAACTAACTAACCTCTGGTATTCAAATATAGTCACCCTCAAGTTTAACATATGTATACAGACTACTGTACTAAATCACTATTCTGCCAAATCCCAATAAACAACTCTGACTCCAATGATTTCAGTAAGTAAATTGAGCACAAAAGTTATAAAGCCAGACCATCAGATCCTAGGAAAGTTAGAAGCCTTTCTCAGTTGACATTCATGTTTTTGCTCCTTAGAGTCAGATTTCACTAGAATATGAACTAGTATGTTTTGCTAACTGTCATGCAAAACACTTCTGATGTTTCATAAACAGCATTTTAAAGAAAATATTGGGCACTGAAGTCCAAGCTCACTGTGGTCTATGCTCCCCGTTCATTACACCTGTTAGAGCAACAGATACATTTAGACCATGATATTAATGCACTTTTCTACAGATATGCTCTGTAGAAAATATATGGGGAACCCTCCACTCACTACTTTTGAGTGATACTTACAGTTACATTGTACTGTGAATGAACAGAGTTGAAAGCAAACACCAAGAGGAACATGAACTTTGTTTTTCCAAGAGAACAATGCAACGTTAACTTCTTCTTTCAGTCTGAGACATCCTGACATCCCTAATGCACGGTATTCTACCAGTTCACCATGAAAGATATCAAGACAGCAAGTCGTAAGTCACACAAAGTGCTTTGAAGCCTCTCAGTAAGACAGTTAGCAAAGAGACTTTCAAGTTTTAGTTATGCTACAGAAATTTTGCAAGCTTTTTTGGTGGAAACAATCCAGCATGACCACTGTGTCAATGCAGTAGTATAAGTAAGCTATAAGCTGCACTGAATATCTTGACCATCACAGAATCCTCAAAAACTGATAAAAAAAGACCAGAAAAAAAAAATAAACCATGCTGCCAAAAGTTAGCTTTTATACCACATCTTGGACAAAACCACAATGTTTAAGTGCTTCATTTTTAATGTCAAGGGTATCACCATGGCTGCATTAATCTGCTTTTGATATAAATCATCTAACATTTGGAAAGAGACGTTAAAAACCTAGCTTCATTCTCAGAAGGATCCTTATCAAGATTACAAAAGCTACAACTGGTACCTATTCAAATAAGAGGATTTTAAGCTTTTTAGAAATATTCCACTTGTTTCAAAATGCTACCATTTAGCAGCAAAACTTGAACTGAGACCAAGAACATAACCATTACAATGAAAAAATGGTTTAAGAATTAATTACGTTCTTCATGTTTTGTATGTTCTCATGGAGAATGCAGGAGAGACAAATTACAATTCAGGAGCACACAGAGTATTTAGGTCAGAGGTTTTAAAAAAAAAAAAATCTTACCTTAACACCTTGAATAAGACCATTCATTAAAAATGTATGATGGGAAAATGTTTCATGTAAGACCTGACAAGGAAGAAAAGCATTATTTGAATCAGAAGAGACAGGAGAAAGTTGATGCAAACTTTAAATTTGATTGGTAAGACAGGATAGCTCTATTGGGACTTGTTAAAAAAGGATCTTATCCCAGAATTATACTCTTATTTGCCTTCATGAGAAAACACTGACACGGTTTGATATCAATTTATTGGCATAAATTCCTCTGCTGGCACAGACCGCACTGTACTGCAGAGATAGTTTGGTCTGGGGTACTTTGCTCAGAAAGGGGACCAATGTAAGCAAAAAGTACCTTCATGTTGTAGAAATCATAGACTTTTTGAGGTAGATAATTCCTTCAAAAGGTTGACTCAATCATTGTTACTAATTAGGAGTGAAAATGAGATTCAGCTAACTTACTTTTTCAAGAAAAAAACAGTGCTATATTCACAACTGCCCAAAAAGGCACTGTGCAAACTTTCTGAACAAATTGCAGATATTCAATAGTCATACAATTAGAAACACTTGTGAGGAAGAAGTAGATGCTTATAAATATTAGCAATAGTTCTGAGTGATTCATGTATCTTTTAAGTACAGCTATGCATTCATTTAAGATGCTTTACGAGCAGTCTTAATTCAAGGGCAAGCACATTAATCTATACTAAACAAATTTACCATAAATATGCAAGAGAGTTAAAAGGCCTCATAGGTGCTACTGTGTCAATTAAAAAAGTTATTGCAATGAACAAAGCGTGTATGCACACACACACTTCAAATTCATTTGCTTTTTTTAATCTATAGATAAGTGTCAATAACTACAAAAATTATTTATATACATATTGAGAAAGCCACTAGCCTGAAGAAACACAATACTTTAGTGTTACTGAAAAGTACCAGCATCATTTTTCAAGGATGACCGAGATTCTCAAACCATAGGTTTAATAAAGGTGGTTGTTCCCATGCTCACTACTGGTCAGATAATTCTGCTCATTTACACCCCTTTTTCCTTCTGGTCTCATCTGTTTAGATATTTAAAACAATTTTGCACCTGTTTCACCACTGATCTTATGATATGAATGGAGAAAAAAAAGTCAGGGTTCAAATTAGAGATCTAAAAGCAGATGTCTTCCGAGTCAAAAAAAAAAAAGTGCAAGCAGGAAGCTCACAGAGTCAAATCTAATTATCTTTCTGTAAAGTGTTTTCCAGCATTTTTCCTGGGAGGCAACCACTGCTTATATTGGTTCAAGCTTTTGAGATTAATTTCTGTTACTTTACAGACAAGAGAAATGCAAGTTGACAAATTAGTAGAGGGAACTGCCTTACTGTAGTTCTACCAACAAAAATATTTACATATTGAAAAAAAGATTATATTGAAGACAGAATACGCCATTAAGTGATTAATATTGCTTATGGTGATTTACTAATATTGATTTACAAGTCCAGAAATAAGAGTAATGAGCATAAGCTTTTAAGCAGTCTGTGAGCAAAGCAGCCTTTCTGTGCTTTATAAACACTTCAAATCTTTTCTTCTCTAAGTATAGTCTAACAAACACCACAGCTCTGCTGACAAATGTCAGAAGTAGTAAAAAAGTAATTGAAAAAAAATGAACTTTAAATAATCTCAGCTATCATAGAATACATACAATTTATTTTGATAATACACAACACTTTAATCTGACTGAATGTTGACAATGACCTGGAGAATTTGAATGATCATAAGCTTTGATCAACAAGCCAGACATTTCCACTTCTGCCCTTCCTACCAGAAAAACCTGCTTGAGCAAAAGTGGGCAGCTGGCAGTCTAAAGGTTGAACCTTGCTCATAAGAAAGCTCTACATGACTTCTAGCACTGCTGGCTGATCAGCAGGCCAAGATAAGTTACCACAAGTACATTACAAGACAAAAGGGTGCAAAGTATCAAACCAGATTTTAAATTATTTAAACCAAACAGCAGCTTTTCAGTGTGTGTAAAGCTGATTACAAATAAGGACAATCACCAGCAAGAACACAGAAGTCATTTACCCCTGTGTAAGGTAAGTTACACCATTGTACGTAACTCAGTGCTTTATATTAAGTTTTCAATCCAATGCAACAGCTTGCTATGTATTCAAGAACACGAAGGGAGGAGCAGAACATTCAAAATAAAAGACATTCAAGACCACGACTGTACTGAATCCAAACACTTCAGTCAAAATAAGAATTTAGCTTTATAGTAGAAGCATTTCATAACACTCCCATTAGACACAGTGTAATGATAAACATCAATTTCAAGAATTAACATTTCAGCTGCATGTGACTCACAGTAAAAATTCAAATGGAACTATTTAAATTGCAAACTATTGAGGAACTATTGAAGAACCCACCTAATATATAGTTTTATTAAAGTGGGTTGGGTTTTTTGAAGACCATAAAAATTACTATTTGCACAGTATCTCTTTAAGTGAGAAGTGTCAAGCTTGAGGAACTTGAAGTTGAGCATTTTGGTTAAAGAAAAAAAAGAGAAAAAAAAAAAAAAGAAAGAAAAAGAAAGAAACAAGAAAGACCACCCAGTAAGCTTTCCCAGATTTTGACCCTAGCAAGTCAGCATGATAGGATGGTCATTTAGTGAGAGATCTACTTTATAGAAATCTGTTAACTATTTATATACACTTTTTTTTTTATTAAGCGATGTTAAAAAGATCTGTGATTGTCTTTAGGAAGGTTAGACAAACACCTTTTAAGAGTTATGTAGATGATTTTATTTGGAGTTTGGGGAAGGAAAATAATTAACAACAAGGTCTTCCAATCCCACAAAATCTTGCTCAGCATGTATTCAAAGTGCTCTCAGATATTCTCCGATGAAAAACTGGACTAATAGGCTTTTGATGACTTCTCTCAGGCAGGCCTGATTTCAATGAATAAGACCCATGTCTTCAGATAAAAGGCTGCATATCCTATTACTAAACACTCAAATCATCTATTTGTCTGAAAAATAACTGCATTCCAGAAGAGATTAAATACTTGTAAAATCTACTTCTTAAAGTAAAATGTAAAGACTTCCATGTAAGTTACATGCCGGCAAAACAGTCAGCCCACAATAGCATACAAAGTTTACTCTGGGATGCATGGTTTATTTAATTGTTATGACTGGAAGATGAAATGAACTATGCAGTCTTTAAAAAAGTCAGAATTTCCAGAGAGACTTTCATCAAAACACTAAACCGATGTTACTCTAAAAGGCAAATAAAAGTTCAAGCGTAGTACAGCATTTTGCCAATTTATTTTTCACTATCTTTTAAACTTTCAGCAGTCCAGATCTCAGCTGTAGTATGCTACTACTATGCAATGTCGAATGTTAAGACTTGTGGAAATCAGTTAATGAGGTAAGTTCGAAGTGTAAAACAAATCAAAACCCCGATTCCTACGAATTAGCAAATTGTCTTGGCAGTAATGACAAAAGGTAAGAGCTGATCAATGATACTCACTGTTAGCATTGGAGTTGTCAAGAGCCCCCAGGCAAAGAATTCTAGAAATATGACCACCACCGCATGGTATACACTTGGTCGACCAATGCCTTGCTGCTAAGAAAGAAAAACACATGCAGTAGTTGTATACATCCAGTTCGTTACATGTGCAAAGGTCTCTTGCAAACATATCTTGAGCATAACCAGCTTTCAGGATGACCTATTACCAAGCCCTTGGGAACAATAACAAGCCAAACAGGGGTGGAGAAAAGTTATTACAAAATGACTAAAGATCTCCAGGGATCTTGAGACAGTTTGTTCCCTCAAACTCTTGCTGACTGCAGAGAACTATTCTCCCCATTCCTTGATACTGTCCTGTACTCCTCTTACCTCCAGTACACCTTTAGGCTTCCTCCCTCTTGAGCATCTATTCATAGCCCTTCCACAGCACAGTGACAAATGGTGTAACTCTCTCTGATACCTCCACAAGTGACAATGAAACACCTGCTTTATGAAGATCACATCACCATTACAACAAAACTATGACAATGTACATAATCAGAAGACCACCAATTTTTGTATTTGAAACTGCCAAAGTATGAGAAAAGAAGGGGCAACTTATGCCATCTGTACAACTGCTTTCTATTGACTGCTGACCTACTGATTTCATGCTTTTGTGTGCCCACAGACCACAGACCCAAGGGCTATTCTACTGGTCAACAAGTAATTCCAGGAAGAGTTAGCCAACTATGGAAGCGCTCATGATTCTGTGAAACTGCTGCGATTCAAGACCCAAGAAGGACTGGATCCCAGATGAGAGATCTGGAATCTTTTTATTTAGATGAACCAGGCAGAACCCTTGGGTAAAGCAGAACTGCTGCTTCCTTTCGTTTCTATATGCCTCCTGCCATAGTAACTGTTTTACAAAGTTTTGAGGTTCTAAAATTACTCTTTCCTTTTCCCCTAACACTTATTCTGTAGAAGATTGTTTTTCAGTGTTTCTGGCCCATCCAAAGCCATTACACTCTGACAGGACTGGCAATTCTTAGAAAGGAGTAGTACAGCGCTGTCATCTGATACTCCCACACTTACCTGAAGTTTACCCAAAATACAAAAGGACACTTCTCTAGCACGCTGAGCAATCTAATAATGCAGGATTCAGTTGAAGGGACATCATTTAGTGAAAAGTATCAACCAGATTGTGTCATTTCAGCAAGTGGAGAGTAGGGAGAACATGAAACTCAGCGTCTCCCACCAAACACCAAAAGTCAGGACAGCCTATGATGAAGGTATAGCAGAGACACGTTTGATGTTTCTCCTCTGCTTGGTAACTTTCATCTAGATCAGTAGAAATTACAGGTTTAGAAAACACTTATATTACAAGATTAATTTAAGCTAACCACCTATATTAAAGATTTTTAAAGAAATCCCTACTGCCTGGACAGTCTAAGTGTCCAGGTCTCTAATAATTTTTAAATCTATCAGAGCTTATCATAACTTGTAGCAACAAACTAAAAGTAACCCAGACAGCCTTTTTTCTAGCCAATAAGATTCAATTTAGTTTCTACATTGCAGCTTGCTTCAAAGCTTGAGGATTTGAAGAAAACAGTTCTTTTTCTCCTGGGAAATAATATGATAATATCATAGATCAAAGATTATACCTGGGAGACCAATAACTTTCAAGCATTATTAACATTCCTCCATAGGTTACCATGCAAATTTTGATCCCTAAATAGCAAAGATTCCAAAGATAAGGGGGGGGGGGGGG
>NW_009626802.1:22581-31565 GCF_000690535.1 Cariama cristata
GTGGGTGCAGTGCAAATCTTCCTCATATAAGAAGTCTGCAAGTACTTCTACATAATGTAATAGGGTAATGATTTTAAGAGTATTTTTTTGCCAAGATGTATGTCAGTCGGATTAGCACTTAAAACAGATTACACTGAAGTCTGAAGATCCCTTCCACAGCGGTTTCCTCTGGAAAAGGCAAATTTTACAGTAGAGAGTAGGTAAAGGTCTCCCCAGCCTTTCTCCTGCCTCTACTTTACTTCCCCCCCTCCCCCCAACCTCTATATCACTAAGCACAATGTTGGACAATAAACCTCTGGTTTGCATTTAGCAAATATTTTTAATGCCACTACAAATGAAGCCTTAGAGTGTTTGTTTGGATTTTTAGTAATGCTTTTATTACATGTAAATTTGATCTGATATTTTCATGGTTTACCAAAAAGATGATGTACATACAAACTCAAAAAGACATGTATGTTTTTTTCCTCAGAAGTCATTTAAAAACTACTGCAAAAGAAAAGTATTTTTGCTGCACTGAGCCTAAATAAATTATTTCCTGGAGATTAAAAAGTCTGGAAGACATTGTTGGCAGTATCATGCAGCTTACAGATAGTTTCACCAAACTACTAGAAGAGCACAAATCTCTATAGCCTTTTGGATTCAAGACACAACCTGGAAAAGTAAAATTCAAATCCTGAAAGGAATATGCACCTGTCAAATGAAGTCAAGCATTCCACATCAGATATAATAATATCTACCAGTCTAGGATCCACATAGACTGCAGTTGATGATTTGCAGTTTTCTTTACTGAGCCCTAAATGTCTAGATTAATTCAAGAACCCCTGTGCAAATCACTGTATCAGGAAACTAAAGTCATGCAAACAGGACAATTCACTAACATTGTCAAATGGACCAATGCAGATAGCTACTTCTGGCTGCTCATCTTTTCTGTGGGTCCTAAAAACTTCTATCACAAAAGGTTTCAATTTTTAATCAAGCATCAAGTTATTTTCAAGAAAAGAAAACAGCTTATGACTGATCACATGCACAGCCTGGAACACTGATGAAAAAAAGCAACAAAAACTCTTTACTTGTTTCAAAATCTAAGAGCTTCCTAAAAACACTTCACACTTGCTTTTAAGATGAAGCTACCACAGAAGTAATGAGTGTGGCTTATTTCCATATTGAGAAAATACTTCGCAACAGAACGCAACTGCATGCAATTTACATAAAGAATGAACTTGAGATACACATGCAAAAAATGGTTATAAACTTGAAGCACAAAGAGCTTTAAGCTTCTTGAACTAGACAATATCAGGACAACCTACTGAATTCTTTATGGTTAAAAAGATTTAAATAGAATTTCAGAAACAGTGCACATACGGTCAACATACAACTTGCTTTCATCATCCCCCGCCTCCATATTTTAAAGTGTTAATGTTAAAAATTAAGCGCCTTCAGGAAAGTCTTAAAATCTGTTACGGGCTTATTTCCTTTGCACACAGATCTTCATATGACAGCCCAGCGTGTGGGCTGAGAAACTATGTATGAACATTATGATTCTTTTCAAACGCAGCTGCTGGTAAAACTATTATACTTGCATAATCAATAATGAGCAAAACATCATGTAATTTCAGTTGCTTAACAACAAAAGTTTAAGGCCATCCTTATAAGATCTGAAGTCCTAGAAGTTCTAACAAAGTATCTACTATTTCTCCAATTTTACACTTCTGCTCCTTCAATGCTTCTTTTTGCCCAAACCCAATTCTAAAAAAAAAAAAAACAAACATTTTTTCTTCTGCCTTTATTGGAGGCAGAATAAACCCAAAAGTTAATTTGAAGGCAACAGGGAGAACTACTGGGATGCAATACAAACTTTTTTTTTCAAAAAAAGCAGAACACAGCTGTTGAACATTAACAAACCCATGAGAAGATGTCAAGATCATAAATCCAGCTGGTGAGGAATTGCTCATAGAAAAGGGCAAAAAAATGCAATATTGTATCAGTAAGAATGCCTTATCTTAGACATTTTGAAGGAGAGCTAGTACAATTCATCCTAAAGCACTCCACAGAGTAAGACACAATTTTATAGCCAGTGCCAGATCTTCACAGCAAAGCTAGAATTGACAGTATTAATTTATTCACACAACTTTTAGGTAACTATTTATCTCTTAATTCAAATCTGTAATTTAACAATTAAAATTATTCGAATGGCTGCAAAAGCACCTTAACATCCAATTTCAAAAATCCTTAACCGTTTGTTTCTCTTAAGCAGTGTGCTTATTTCAGAACAAAACCACTTCTCACTGTTCAAATCCCGAAGTTCTCCAGCGAGCCTTTTCAAACTTTCCACATTTTGATGAGGGCCATATAGTTCAGCTAGGCAGATTAAGAAAAAGACTCGACTGGATAAACATAGCACGCTTTTTTCGTCCCATGAGGGTGAACCAGCAGAGCCCACTGTGCACAGAGCTGGATACGCGTTCTCCATCCTCAAAGGGTTTCAATACCCAACAGGAAAAGCCCTACAAAGCCTGCTCAGGCCTCACAGCTGATCCTGCCCCGAGGAAGAGACGTCCCTGAAGTACCTTTCCAGTTGAATAATTTTGTTATCTTTCAGGTAGATAACAACAAACTCCAGCTGAACTTCCGAACAATCACAGGAACTTGTCTTTCTCCCTACACACCCTCCTCCAGGAAATCCTTTCCCGCCAGGCACTAGGGTCTCTCAGGAGAGCCTGGCAGTTGCTTGTTCTACTTCCAGCACAAAGACAACTTTGCAAACAGCACTCGCTGTCCTTGTATCTATAATATGTAAACCAACATTCACGTGCATTACTATGAAGAGGTTTCTTACTTTCTTTGAAAAAAAAAGTGTTTACAGAAACATTCTCCCCTTACAAAAATTAACTGCCAGATTTTTTTTACACAACCACCTGCACTACAGTCCACTATGTCAACTCTTACGTTTTCAAGAAAATAAAGAACCGAACTAAAAACATCAGTAAAACATTTTGGGAAACATGCTTTCATGTATGAATCATTCAGTCCTTGAAGTTCATGTCAAATTATAAAGCACATTCCCTTTCCACATTTATCTTCACCGTTATTTTCTTAGTTTCCCCTCAAAATTCAATGATTTCAAATGCAAACTTTTCCTGGTATACTTCACCACATCACTATTTAATCATTTTAGCTTATTCTAGCACAAATATTATGCTACCAATTATCCCACTACGTTATGGATGCTCTTTTCTCCACAGATATTACCCAGGTAGCTCTCCATGCACACTGCACGTTTATCTCTTTCTAGTGCCTTTTGCCTTTAATTTTCAAACAGAAGTATTTGGGAACCACCTTAATTCCAACTGTCCCCCACAAATGCCCCATTTGTTGGGACTGGCAAGAACCCGCTCAAGTGCCAAAAGCACCCTGAAGACCTTAGCTGCCTTTGTCACAAGAAGCAATCACCAAGCCATTATGTTTACAAACCCCACTCTAAGACATTTAACTTCTATGCAGCGCAAAAATACACAGAACACAAGTGAAAGTACTTTCCAGTCCAGTACAGTCTTTAGCATTTTAGATGTGTCTGTGAGCTGGAATATAAATCATAACTAATTCAGCTTATATGTTGTCCAAACTTGTATTTTAGTTGCCAAATATATACCTTAAGCAGATCTGTACCTGGACAGTAAGATCATGATGCACTCTCTCAAGAAATTGCTAGGCTAAATCATATTCCACAGGTCTAGAGTATTAGAACCACAATTTGTTCAAAATGGAAAAGCCTGAGCAAATTTTGTAAAGAGAAACTATGCCTTAAAAAAATATTCCTGGAGTTCTCAAAAGAACATGTATGGATAAGGCAGATGACATTAATAAACCTTCTGAAGATTCAAGTAAACATATTCAAAGATCTTCACCAGGCTCTTAAAACAAGGAGAAAAGAGTGCAAAGTCTTCACAGGAATTAAAAAGCAAAAAAAAAAAAAAAAAGAAAAAAAGGAAAATAAACAGCATAAATTAAAAAAAAAACCAAACCCCACCAATCACTTCTCACAGCAGAGGGAAGTTACCAGATCCCAGTGCTCTGCCCTAGGGCCTATGTAGTTCAACATACTCATAACGGAGCTATAAAAAGGGTGCAAAGTGACAAAATTCACTGATGACAAAGTGCATGTTAGAAAAGTTAGAGGGTAATGGTGAAGAACATCAGAAGTTGATGGAATCAGTAAAACAAATTAAATGGCAGATAAAAATTAATGTAAATAAATTTAAGCAATGCAAACATGAAAAAACAATTTTAATTCCACATATAGGATTACTACTACTTCGGAATGTGATCCTGGAGAAAACAGTTCCATGAAAGACACCAGTTTAACATTCAGCAGTGGTTTACAAAAGCGTATTGAAAGATACACCCTTTTAGGAAAAAGATTATCATTATATTACTGCATAAACATGTGATGTACCTGCCTCGCTAACCCTCTGCTCCTGGTGTTCTAACCATTTTTATTAGATCTACATAAAGATCTGCCCTCTTATCCAATGACTCCTTGTTTTGTTCAGAAACTTTAAGTAATACACATTGTTGAATAGTCTATTTTATTCAAGTGAAAGAGGCCCACAGAAGGACAGAGAACGTTGCCAAAGGTATGGAGGAATGCTGAAGTAGATTCCTCCAAGCTACAGTCAAAACATCTGCAGAAAGATACAAGTGGGATTTATTGAATTGGGAGTGACACGAAGGGTGTGAAGAGAAAACAATTGTCACTGCCTTCTTATACTAAAATACAAGAAAATAAGTAAAGCAGGACCCGACACAGTAGTTTAAATTGCATGGCACTTCACACAGTTTATTCTCAGAGTCCAAAACGTCTTGCCACACCATTTTTTCCTGCTGGGAACACATTCCTGTTTAAGTTTAGAGTGGACAAGCTTACATAGTAGGAATCATCTGAGGAGTGTAAAAAGTGAAAACACCATTTCTGGTTCAGTCCCTGAGGCTGAGGCCATCAAGGCTAGCAATAGCATCCAAGAGAACAATCGCCGTATGCCCTGCCACATTCTGAAAGCTCAGCTTTAGACAGTACTGCTTTGTCTAATTCAACTACTTCTTACAGAAATTACATATAACCAGCATATTACGCTGCACCAAATTGTAAGCTGATCTATCCATTCTTGAAGTTTTCTTCCTAAGATGTAGAAAAATGTATGATACTGAGAAGTTCCACTAAAAAGCACAGACTGCTTAGTAAATTCACGTGCTTCTCCATAGGACAGATGAGTTACTCAAGCTCACTGACCAGTATTAAGTTTGGATTTTCAGTACTAAAATATCAACTCCTATTATATAAATTAAGTTTCTATTGCTCTAGCCTAGCATACTTCTCTCTGGACACAAAACCTTCTAGGCTGCTAGAAGCGGGAGGACCAGTAATAGCAAACTCAGAACAGCAAAAGCGTGCTCTCAGCATGAACATAAGCAAAGAGTGATTTGTTTTTCAAGACAGCAGCTAATCACTCCTGGTTACGGTTCAGAGTTCAGACTCAGTGTTAATTAACAGGAGAGAATTAACAGGAAAAATAATTTTTGTGGGGGAGAAAATAGTGATCCACAAAAGACTAAATACCCAAACTGTCAATTTAAACAATGTGTTTACTACTAGAAATTCAATTTAAACATATAAGCAAGAAATTTAAGAAATCAGCTTACTGGACTGAAAGGTGTTTCAGTAAAGTCTCGTAACATTTAATCATGCTGCCTCTGTTTCACCGTGCTACTTTTTTATGAAGTATTAAAGAGAAAAATACTAGCAGTAAGGGTAAAAATCTGTAATTCTTTGGGTATATACCAGTTCTGCTTTGCTGTGTAAAACAGTTTAATGAATACAGGCTGCCAAGCTTCCAAGACGTAGTTTTAACCTTCAGAATGTTTTCATTATGTTTCTAAAAACCAAGAGGTCTTGGGCTTCACGATAGCTGAGGCATTTTATAGTGTCCAAGAACATGAAACTAATGTATGATTAATTCTCAAAGAGGTACTTAGGTGTGTCTCCTCCTTAGATATCCCATTCGGGGACTTCTCCCATAAGAGCACTTTATTTAGACAGTATGGTACTGTATTTTGCTAAAAAGCTTCTTTAGTGTTGCATTATTTTACTGACAATAGGTTGCATACAGATGAAGTATGTGGTATGAATATTCTGAATGTCACACTAAGTTTTATACTACCAGCGTTCATAATTCAGATGGAACAAGATTGCATAAGCAGTAACAAAATGTCCATGGCATCATTTACTTCAGTTTCTGAAGCTCACTTGAATTGGGGTAACACAGCCAACAGAAACTGATTTAATTGCAGTGGAATTTACTTAAACATACTACTGTTCTTATTAGTTTTGAGTCAGTAAATAATTTCATAAAAAGTCATTTGTTCAGCATTTATGTTTTAGTTTTTCAGTTCAATAAAGCCAATGCAATCAACAGGGTGAAGTTAGTTACAAATAAATCAAAAACCAGAAGCTTGTTACTCCCAAGCTGGAGGGGCAGAGGGAGAAACACTTGTGCAACCTGACAGACTTGGTCATACTCTTCCACTTTATCCTACTGATCTGACGTGACAAAAAAATCAGAATAAAAATTAAAATTAAAACATCCTTCACAGACCAAAGGAGCAGCTCACCAAAATTTCATTTCTGTATTTACTTGCTCATCAGTAGCCCAAAGTGCAAACTTCCACTTTCAAATGCCAGGGATGCATTCCCACTGATATCAAAGAGATCTCTTGAATTACATCTAAAGCCATGATTCAGCCCCTCATATTTTAGACTGAATAAGCTCTTTCAATAAAGTCTAGGCAGAGAGAGTTCTAGCAATATGACAACCACATGAGAATCACAGGGAGGTGTAGAACTACAGTAACAAAGTAGGAAACAGACTGTTCAGTCAAGATTTGTGAAGTAGATCCTAAGCTGATGTAAGTATAATTGTATTACTGCTATACCAGTGTACAGAAGGTAAGGCTAGGGCCCCATGTCTTTCCTGTAGGAGATGCACTACAGGAACACAGAATCTCTTAAGGGCAGAATGAGGAGGGAGTCAGCAAAAGAAACCACCCAGGAAGCAACACCTGAGATCTTTTTATAAATTAAGAATTTATGTCATTTAGAAGCTAAATTTTCAAACTGATAAACCAGCATATTTTAAGTACTGAAAAGTATTCTTTTAATCCTTAATCCAACTTTAACAAACATTCCATCCATTAATACAAGGAACAGGTTAGCGACTTTGTCAGTTATGGATTTATTTTCCATTTGAGTTTCAACCTTCTTCAAAGTTAGAGAAAGAAATCGAAATGCTTTTTTTTAAAATTTCTCTACCTATACCCTCCATTTCCTACCCTCTGTTCATATTTAAATAAATTAATCTATTTTTCTTCTATATAATGACATCATCCTTTATTTGTTTCACCACATCATCCATGCTGACAAACCCGAAAGCTCACATTTCTGAACTAAAAAGTTAACCGGCCTCTTCTAGTTACTTTCCTATTCTGACTTCAGATTGGATTACTGCATCATATATGTATCTAGATTCCTAAATGGGAGCTGCTGTACACAGCAAATATACCATACAGCAGACATCAGGTGCACTTCTTGAAGGAGTCCAACCTGCTTTGGGGAAGATATAACCATTTCTAAAAGAGAACTGAAAGACTCGAATACAGATGTGATCAGACACAAAAGTGTGAAGTAGTCTATTCAGAACTAACTTTAATAACTTATTTGACTAATGAATTCCATAGAAAAAAAAATTTTTTACATCTTCTCTGGGTTAATCACACATTAAAAGTATCCTAACACCTTCTGAAAATATGAGTAAGGGACAAAGAACCTAATGATATCAAACAGATGGTTTCAAGAGTATTTTTTAACATTCTTGAGCTCTAGCCATGATATTACATTAATGCTACACTATTAATGCTCAGCTAAAGATATTACAAGTTCATTCGCTTCACATTAATATAAAACAGTAAAGCATCCTCCCTCCAATAGCAGAGATGTTTACCCGTGGGAGTGTTAGTGACATACGTAGCAGATGTTGGCTCCCTGGCACAAACTTCACATTGTTTTAAAAATTTTGGTATAAGCAATGTTTTTGGCATATCTAATTTAGATTACTTAATAGTAAGTTTGCAAATAAAACTTACATGATTTCAACTTGCCAGAAGAGATTTATCATGGCAAGACTTTGCCTAGTTTTGTATCTGTATCCCTTCAAAAATCGCCAGTGACAGGATCATCTGTTGTGTTATTTTGTGTATTCCGCTGGGTTCCTCTACTCCCATCTTATGCTCTAGGCTCACGGCCAACGAAACAGGATGGGTGGTATCACCTCAGCCGGGACCATCCTGCCTGAAACAAGCCACTTGTCCCCACCTAGTGCAGAAAGCTCAGGCAGTGTCATCTGGGATCTGTTTTTAAGGGATCTTGTGAGCATGCACGTACAAAGGGAAAGGCTTAAAGACACTCAGAAGATGTTTCTGCTGAGAAGTAATTACACACTGCTGCCACACTTATAAACACAACAGTCCTAGAGATGCTTTCAAGTGAGCACACAGACTGCTCCTTTCCAACTCCTTTTATTTGCACAAAGACATCTTAATGCTTAGTGTACTGGGAAGAAACGAAACAGAAAGCGCAGTAAGTTACTAAAACTGCATGATAACTCTAGTGTTTCAGTTCACTAAGAGGCATCTCCTACACCTCCAACGGAAAACTAAGCCTTACTTCCAGGCACCTCGGATTTATGTATTTTAAAAGAAAATAGCCACCTGGTCACAGGTGTCGCCTCTGCCCGGGATAAAGTAGTAAGGAATGTCCCGGGGCTGGCAGAGACGAGGGGGCGCGCCCCACGGGACATCGGGGCCAGGCCAGCCCGAGGCATCGCTAGACACGGCCGGCGAGAGCCCGGCACCCCGTCTCACCCCGACTTCCAGAA
>NW_009626803.1:0-9062 GCF_000690535.1 Cariama cristata
GGTCTCCAGCCAGGGTCAACCCACCACAAGTATAAATATCATAGGTGCCTAAATGCAAACTCTTCTGCATCTCAACCTTTTTACGTTTTTAATCAACCAATTATGGAACACACTGAGACTGTTAAAATATGGAAGAAATACACCATGTGGATTATTGAACTCCAGAAAGCTATTGAAATCTGGCATTTAGGAGAAAAGGTCAAAACCTACGAATTCCAGATGGAATAATATTCTGAAAGCTGAAATCCCCAACTGTAGAAGACAGAACACTACTGCCAGTGTTCAAAGAATACTGAGAATTTGAATTTTAAAAGAATAACAATCTGGAAAAAATGGAACAATGGCAGCTAAAAGAGTCAATACATCATCTTTTATATGTAATTTTTTTTATGCCTCCCTTTTTGATTGCAAAAAATTATTTAATCTGGTGAGTGTCCTCTTAGTTTTTCCCTCTCACTGCTCATGAACAAACCCTGCCTCTTTGCATAATCAAAGTGCACCTATTTATTTGGGTACAAAGCAAACAACATGAAGTGTTGTGTACCTCTCCCTGGAATCCCATAAAAATAATGTAGACCTATTCATTACCTCTAAACTTTGAAATCAGCTTGTACGGTCTTAATATTGAAAAGCAGAGGTCTAGGAGTTACATGTTGGCTCCACAGTTTTGGGTAATGAAAGTACAACTAATTTCTCTTCAGTATCTGCTTTTTTAACCAGTAAAGAGTAACTTTTTGAAGAGTAATTTTCTTCAAGTTAAACCTGACCAGCTTCACCTGAATTTAAACCTTTTGACTATATTTAACAATGTTTGGTTTAGCGGTTTTCAGTCACAAAATTGCAACAGCTGAGAAGAGCTGAGTGTAAGGGGCCCTTTGAAACCAAACAAAGGTATGACAGTTTACCTCACCATTCTCAGAGTCTTGAACTCCTCAGAACATGGAATTATTAGAAAAGAAAAAATCTAGCCATACAATTAATATTTCTTATTTAAAAAGAAAGGTAGAGAATTCTCCTTAGAAAGGATATACAGCCACATGTATAATAATTTATTCTTATGTTTGCATCTGTGCTGAAAACTCCTTTGTCCAGAATTGTCAAATTGAGTCAGTTTTGCAGTCTGGTAAAATTATTGCTGGTTCATATCTCTGTGATGTTCTAGTCGTGCAAAATATCCAGAAAGCTGCTGCCATTGGCCAGCTGACAATTTTCTCCCAGTCAGTCTGACAGAGTGGACTATTCACATGCCACATTTCAACATTTGGCTTTCCCTAGATATCTATATGGAAAAAAAGGTGAGGTAATAATTTTACACTGGGAAAACTGTATTTTTCAAATATCATACAACTGCCATTTACCTTAATATATACAGAAATATATATAAATTCTTTCATACGGTAGCCTGAGAGACCAAAGAAAGATCAGGTTTCCACTTTATTTCATGATGTATACATACCAAGAGATTTTCAGTCCCTGTTCTGACAAGCTTTCAATTTGAATAAGCAAAGAAGACAAATGGAGGAAGAAATGAAATATTAATATCTCTAGTTAGAGACAGAGAACTGTGCTAGAGAAAAAGCAACTGAATTCCAGGGATTCAAAGAGGGAGCGGAGCCAGGATCTGAGTGTACAATTTCTGCGATAGTGCAGCATCTTGATTTGAATATTATCCCTTGTGGGATTTCACATATAATTTATTTTTTTTTTAAACCAAATCTGGTTTGCAATCCTGACTACAGCAACCACAGTTTTTCTTGTTCAGACCAGAATAACCATCCTCCATTTATTTTGGAACTTGAAACTCTTGTTCCAATCTCTTCCCCACAGAGGAAATGCCAGAAGAAAAAAATGCTTTAATAACGTATGGATAACCACAAGAGTAAAGCTAGAGTAATTTTAAGTGACACTTGATCTTATGAACGAAAATCTGTATATTCTTGCTAGCTCATTCACTCTTTTTAAAAGTATATTTTTATATACCTTCCTATTTTTCAGAAGTAGAGATGGAGTATTAGGCACCTTGCTAAATTCTTTGATTACAAGTAGACCATTTTCTTTCAGTACATCACTAAATGGAAACAGTAGTCCCATCGTACTCTGCTTATTACCTTTAAGGCAGGGGTTTTGGTGCTTTGCCTGGCTGCTCCCAGAAGGCATGCACAGAAGCAGTGTGGTAGCAAGCATGCATGGAATGGGCAGCACAACAGGCAGGCTCCATGGGACTTTGCGCATTTCCAGGCAAGGAAAATCTTGGGGGAAAGCTTTGGGGTTTGTGACTTTTGATTAAGATATTTCTGCCTGAGTCCAATTCAGGCATCTTAGCCTCTTTTTGGCCTGTAAGCGTGAGAAATATTTCTTACAATCACCTCATGGATGCATGAAATGAATCCTCCGCGTAAATGTTTGCAGGATTGATCTTTAAAAGAGTTAATTAGAGTAACAGCGTTGTATATACTGCTTAGCAACCTTAGACTAATCCTGATTTGGAAAACTGAAAATGATCAATTTTTCTTCGAAATTGCAAGGACACATTTAATTACAGGCTGAAAGGACTGTGGACTAGATGCAGCTGCAGTATATGTGGTTGGGGTGCTTAGTGAGCACCGATCAGCTGAAAAATAGCAGTAATCTCTGTCAGGTGCTAGATTAAAAACACATCTTTGTATATATGCTATAGGATTCTATTGCCTAATAGCTAACGTATACTGCCATACAGCATGTCATGTAAATGATGTATAGGTTGTGAGCCGAACCCTTGCTCAATGGCAAATTTCCATCCAAGAACTTAGCCAGCGTATGTTATGTTTTATTTAAAGAAGTTTTACAGTAAGCCTTTCGCTACTGAGCTGTAACACTCCAATTTATCTACCTGAAATATCATTATATCTGAATTGGTATAAGTGATGTTTTAATTCCCACAATGCTTATTAATACAGAAGATTGTCACCTGTTCTGAAAAACTGCTTATAATGCATTCCTTGTACCAGTTACCTTGTTTTTTATAAATAACCAATTTAGATTTTTTAAATCAAATAAAGAAAGGCCATTTCCCCTTTTTGTGTAAAAAATCTTATTTTGGTTACTTCTCCCACGTGTATGTAAATGGTTGGCCTTCATAAAGGCAGGGTAGATGCTATTCACATAGCATATTATTCTTTTGCAACCATTTTCAGTTATTATGCATAACTACTTTCTTTACTTTTTCATAAATTCTAGAAAGATGAATGCAGAAATTTATAAGATTATTTTAATTGTCTCTTAAATGCAAATTGAGACGACCAACCTAGTCAGCTATAAAAGCAGTTGATCAGAAGTGATATTCTCCTGTTAATAACGTGTTAGATTCTTTCATTTCCCAAAATAACTTCCTTACAGGATTTCCCCTTATAATTGTTGAGTATAACCTAAATGCCAGCTATTTGAAGTGATTCACAGTTCACAAACCTTTACTACGAATTGCACACTTATAATCTGCCTTGTGAACTTTACTTCCTCTCCCTGCCCTAACCTCAGCTCTAAAAAGAAGATTCATCTGCCATGCAAATCCTTAAATTTTCCAAATTAGCCTTCCAGTGACTTGTCATAATTTGGTGAGTCTTTCCAATCCATAAACTTCACAATGGCTGTATAAAACCCCATGTAGTTATGTAGGTAACTTGCAGTACTGACAGTGAACATCCATAGGTGCTAATTCTTCTAGAAGAATATACAAAATCATCTCAGTGTGTGTTTAATTAATTTTTACATTGTTATTTAAAATTAACTTTCTTCAGCCAGGATTAATATTATGAACTCACATTTTCAAAAGAACGCTTTTAAAAAATATCTGGAGATTAGAGAATTAAAAAATTAATTTCTGTAAGTTATCCCTGTATCTTCCTACAAGATCTGTTAGGTGTACTAGAAAAGTGCTACACTCACTTTTGACTTTTTAATAACTTACAAAGAAACAGCAGATCCAGACACCACAGGTACGTCTCCTCCACATGCCCTCAGCAATCCAACCAGATAGAGTTTCCAGTACATGTATTAACCTGCTGCCATGCTGGAAGTCTGGCCCTACTTATGTTTAAACATTTATTTAACACAGCTAGTCTCATGAACTTCAGTGGGCTACTCACATATTTTACATTGAAAAAGGTATACATCTTGGAATAGTAAGGGCTTTAGCTTTCATCTTGCTTTAAACTTAAACTTTGAAATATCACTGGGCCAATACATGCCAACTAAACTGTGATGTGTCATATGCTCAGTATTGATATTATATTTTAATTTGGTTTTGTAGACTATGAGCATAATGAACTGTATATACAAATAGAAATGAAAGTTATACTTCTTTGCTATAGTGGGAAGTTCTTTCCTATAAAGGGTAAAAGGTGGTATCAAATATTATTTTTCTTTATTTCTTAAAGGTCTGAGTATAAGTGATCTGTGGTTAAATAGCTGGCGTAAAGAAAATGGATGGCTCACAGGAATCAAATTGTCCTAATGTGGGCATAAGGTTATCTGAGATATACAGCAGAGAGTAGCTGAGGATGAAAACAGAAGAACAACTGAAGAAATCAAGCACCAAATACTCGGACATTAAAATTTTTAACCTCATTGTTCTGAGTAGTGTGTTTTGAATTGACTCTTGGTTTCTTGTGTGATATTCATAGAATTGTTAAACTTATCATTTAATAGTTTTAAAAGAGTATATAAGTCACATGTGCACAATTTTAACTTAAATATACATATATTGTTGTTGTGGTGGTATCTACAGACCAATGTTTGATGTGGTTACCACACTACAATCACACTCCCAAAGATCAGTCCCTGCCCCAGATTACAACAAATACATTTTCACTGATAATAAGAAAATATTGTCATTTTAATAACTATGTTATTTGATTTTTATTTGGCTTTTATAATTTTTAGATTGAAATAGCTAATATAACTGTTCATGTAAAATGGCACTGATCCTACAAGTATTGGAGTGAACGAGGTCTCTTGCAGAGCTGGGGCCTTAATCAGCAGAGTTGTTCCAAGCGTGGGTAGGTTCCTCTGCTGACTTCAGGAGAGAAGATGGCTATTGTTCCTGCAGAGTCAGCACACCTCAAACAGAGAAATGTAATGTAAAACACCTAAACCAGAGTTGTTTATTGACCTGTGCCAAAGTATCATATGCTGTGTGGTATAACTGATGGTTGTTTCCATAGCCATAAAGGAGCAGCAAAGGAGAAAAGCCACCACCATGTCTGCAGCAAGAGCATAGACTACGCACACAAAGAGATTCCCCAGTCTGAATTTGCTTTTTCTCATCAGCGCATCTGAGAAATGCCCTCTGCCGTTTATCTCCAATACTGCATCGACCATATTCTTTTTAAGGAGTCTGTGGTGTTAAGAAACTAATATTTTACCTGTGTGTGATTTTTTTGTTATTGTGATGCATGCAGATAGTTATCTGCAGCTAGGACAAGGCTGACCGGGCTATCTTGTTCATTTGTCTTGTAATGCAGAGAAGGTAAGGGAAAGCAATCTATTACGCGCAAACAATTCAAAATATTTCTAAGTTGCTCTTGGCAAGCAGGTGCAAGCAGGTGTGTACTTATCCCAAAGACAGCTTATAGCTATGCGGTCCTTTTCCCCTAATGAGCCTGAGAGACAACATAAACTCTGACTCCCCTGTTCAGAGGATACCAGAGTTTTGCACTTACAAAGCCAAATTTGAATTGCAGACCCATAGTACAACAATGACCTTTATCACTTCTCTTGCTGTTGGACTGTGTGTTTTGTATCTGATTGTGGTACTAGGGCAGGTTTAGAGATCCTCAACCTAACATTTAACTCTGTGTAGCTCTCCAGGCGTTAGCTTAGGAAATGATTGATGTGGTTACATGGTAAGTTACTCTTCAAATTTGTAATTAGTCTATTGAGAACGTCTTCCAAGCTTTTTCTTCTAGGTTAGCTCTGAAGTCTCTTTCAAAATTCTCCTTAACATTCTAGTTCTTCATCAACTTTAAGGTAACTTCATGATGATCTTTTTTATACATTCCCAGAAAAAATTACACATTGTAAGAAGTTAAACAGTACTCAATCTTACAGCTTTCATTCTTGGCTGAAAACAGATGAGAAAGTGATTATAGCAGCAAACGTCACACAATGTGAATGCCCTGTTTGGTCATTTTATGATGTTGTCTATCACAGAAAGATAGCTAGATAGCTAGAGTAACTGCCCAAAAGAACTGTGATGTCAGTCATCACAGAGAAAAAACGTAAGAGGTAGGCTGTAACAATAGTGCATGAGTCACTTGTCTTAATTTTGGTAAAGTGATTTTGATATTAAGCTTCAGTCCTTCATATTGAATTCTGGCCACCAGTATTTATCCTGTAAATGTTGGTTCGCTGTGACAACTTCAGACTTACCATGAGCATGATGCATAAATTTTGCTTTTAACGCCTCTGGGACACCTTCACAATTCCTTAAAATTCCAATTAACTTGGGGTGATATTTCATTACATATCTATCTCACGGGTGAAGTTCATTCTGTAGGCCAAAACATTAGAATAGCATCCATGCATTTGGAATTCCTGAATCACCTCCTAGACAGGAAGATACGTAATTTCGGTTAAATCAGACACTACAAGCAAACAGCTTTAAATTTTTCTCCTGTAATTGCAGCAAACATATTTAAAATCCATGCAGCTAGATAAGCATCTAAAAAAGAGCAAATGAGATAAACTATCAGCTGCTGTGGTTTTGATTTGACTAAACTGTGTCATATAAAAATGAAAGTAATCTTGCTAGCCATCTGCAGACAGTTCCTGCTCCTCCGAGTCTTTCTGTCATTAACAGGACTGCCAGGAGGTGTGATCCGTATGCAGTTGGATTGTAATGCCTCAGAGGCAGGGTCCCTACTCTTCCGCAGCATATGCGCAAAGAAATGTTTTCTTTTCAACACTTCTATGGTATCTTGTAAACTGTTCATGGTTCAAATACAATGATCTTCTCATAGAAATTGTCCCCACGGATTTGAGGAAAAGTGGCTCCATATTCCTAGTATGAAAAAGTGATGGCCAGCACTGCCAAGGGAAGTGCTGCCTGGGGGCAGTTTGACTGGAAAGTGACTGCTTGGTAAGCTCCCCACGCTGGGGGTACCACTGCTTGTCTGTTGGGAGGGCAAAGTGGACCTCAGGTTAGCTGCAATCAGGTTTATTAGATCAGCTGCAAAGCCATAAAAAAAAGACCTAAGTGTTTATCTGGCTGCCAGAGGGCTAGGAGGGAGTAAAGGAAATAGTCCTATGTTTATAGTATTTGGTCATTCCTGGTCTGAGACAAAAGTAATGACAATTGTGGGGAACACTGAAGCCAACAGTATAAACCCCGGCTATTCACAGTCAAAGCTTTCATTGTATGAAAATTTGCTATCGTGAGACATCTCAGGTAAATTTTACATTTTACAATGTACTGTTCCTAATAGTTCTGCAAGCATTGCACAGTTAGGAATAGACAATGTACACCTTGACTTGAGATCGGAAAAATACGGTTGTAATTCTTTTTATTATTTTCTGGGAAGGGTGAGCTCTTTCAGATGTTCTAGGATCTTTTCCAATCTCAATGGAGAGATGACATGCTCAAGAAAAGACTACTCTGTGCATCTGATTTAATATTTAGCAAAATTCAGCTTCAGCCCTCCTGTACTGACATGTTGAAGTACAGCCTGTAGGGTTTTTTTTTCATCAGCTTCAGGAGTCTTTCCAAATACAGTAATATCATCCAGATAATACTAGATACCGGGCTTGTTATTAAGAATTATTAACATATTTGAAAGGCTCTGGATGTTGATTCAGGTCCATATGGTGTATGATTTAAAAGAGAAAAGTTCCATTAAGTGCAATAAATGCCATGAAACTCAAGCTGTCTGGATACTTGGCAATATGCATTCTTTAAATCAAGAGTAGAAAACATACTCTGCAACTATGACATCAGTATCTGTAAATAGTTAACTGTCAATCACAATGGCTTCTTCTGGCTTCCCTAAGACCACACAAAAACAAGCATTCTGGTTTGCTTTTTGTCACCACTGTGCTGAAACTAATTCAGAAAATGCAGTATCTCCATTAGTATCATTCCGGGCTATTTTTTTAATTATCTTGTAACTCAGCATCTCTCATTTAATTGTAAAGAATATAATTTCCATTGTAAAAGTGGCACATTAGATTGAATTGTCACACTGTGAATAAATCCTTCTGCACACATATGGCATTTCCATGTAATAGCTGAAACTATTTATTTTCTAAGAGCTGAAACTGGAATTCGTATTGCAGCAGTGTTTCATTGTAATGAAGCAACGCATATATATGTATATATATACACTTGCATATGTAGTGCAGTTCACAGATTTCTGCTCAACAGGAATACTACTCTACACAATAAAAAATTCAGCAGTGTGTATCAAAAGTCATTTTTCTATTCAGGAAACAACACGAACAATGTTCTCTGGGTAGCTCAGTAGACAACATCAAGTGTCCAACTTCTACAGCATTGCAGGCAAATGCATTCACTGACTACTGAAGCTCAGAAACCAGTGTCCAATGTTATTTTAGTAGCATATGATCATTCTTCTGATGCAAGAAAAAGTAACTGGACACAAACGCATCCATAATAAATAACTGCTTGCATCAGTGGTCAAAACAGTAACTGGCACAGTAACATTACATAAATATTGATTAAGTAGAAACTCATGATATATTGTAATATAACATCTTTCTGCAGTATCTGCAGATTATCCAATCTGGTTTACAATAGGTTTGAACGCAGTCCACCATTTCTCAGTTTTCCTATTGCCAATTCAGTTACAGAAGCAGTGGTTACGATCTCTTGTACTCTCAGGTCCAAGTCATGCATTAAATACTATCTATAATCAATAGGAAACGTTTTCTTTCATAAGCTGAACTTGACCTTTTTCTGCTGTGCTTCTAGACTTATACATGATTTTAACTCTCTTAAAGCAGCAGTGTACTGTTCCGTTGAATCACTTGTTTTTTGTGTATGCTGGCAATCTTTATTGGATTCAGCTACA